>NC_026156.1:3246358-3288001 GCF_000512975.1 Sesamum indicum
CAAAATTACCAGAGCGATGCGGGCAGGACAATGAAGAGGAGAACAAAGAAGGGAACGAGCTTATGATTCTCCATTACAGAAAGGCCGGAGGTTCTCTTGAATCATCTTCTGGTTCCGTGTCGGCTAAAGCTAAAGCCAGAGTTGTAGTAAATCTGTAGTAATTTAGAGGGTGTTTTTGACCATCAAGAACCAGAGATGAAGGGAAAAAGAAGGAACATTGACAGGAAATGGTGAAAGAAAGCTACTTTGTATTAAGAGTGCGCTAGATTTGCAGTGATGGGATTTTGAGCTGTGAGTTCCAAATGACCATAATGGCCTCGTGGACCGACAACCAAATTCTTGTTTAAAATTATGAGGAAATGTCAGGTTGGTGGGTTTTGGTGCAGAAAGTTTGAACTGTGTCTGCAAAGTAAAAATAAAATAGAGAAAAATACTAGTAAAAAATAATTGTCTTTTTTATTTTTAAAAAAAGAAGAGGGGGTCTCTTTTTTCTGGAGTTAATGAGAATAGAAATGTGGAGAGTGGGGACTGAGCTTTGTAGTTACTTGAAACTTGAGACTATACTCCTGGGATTCTTCTTGAATACCAGGCTGTATTTTGTCTTTTACGAAATTACTTTGATGCCCCTTACAGAGATCTGCAGAGTCTGAGATGGAATGAAACAAGTGGGCATTCACCTATCACATTTTAATTAGTTATTATTACTCAAGAAATAAAAGAGAAAATTGAAGAGCTTTATCCAATGGGCCAATGTATGTGAAGAGTGGAGCTTGGTTGATTTCTTGTTAGGGTTTCTATTCATTCCGTGCTTGTTTGTTTGTTTATTTACTTTTATTGTTGGTGAAGATAAAATTGATGGTATAAAATCTTTTTTCATTTTGTCGTCTTATTGCCATTATATTTTATTTCATCATAAATACAATCATTTTAAGATACATTAATTATGTCAAATATAGGTCTAAATGCATTGGGAAATGATACTTTTCTTTTTGAAATAAAAAGTTAGGAAAATGGACGACTTATAATAATTCTTTTTAGAAACAATAATAGAAATATCTTATCACAGTCTAATATTCTGATTTGAATTATAATTATCACAGTCCCATATTATAACTAAGTTGTGAAAATTATAATAGAAAATTGACAGGCATGTGGAAGAACAAGAACCCAAAACCTAAGCAGGTGGAGTTAGTGTTGACGTAGTAGTGGTTGTCTTTTCATTTGACATTGGACTAAAAAAGGGAGGGGGATTTAGCAAAACAATAAAGTTCATTAATTATCAATAATAAAATGTGTGGGACTGGGGACAAAGGGCAACAGGTGATTAAAGTAGAAAGAATGAGAGGTTTGTTCGGCTCAAAAGAGACTTGAAGGTTAATATGCTACTTATACTTCTTACCCACCATCCCATGTTTTGTGTCAGTTGCCCCCAACCCCAACCCCATTCCCTTGTTAACTCACTAATTAATTTTATTTCAAGCATTAATCAATTCTCATTTACCGATATAAATATTGTTTAACAAATAAGCAATATGTTACATATAAAATACTTTCTATCCGATGCATATAGCAATGTTCTCAAGCCGCCCTATTCATTTTGTGATTTGAGGGATTGCAACACCAGAGAAATGAAGCTTTTCCACCAAGACTGCTACTGATGATAATTTAACATTTGCTCACATCTAGACATACAAAATTGAACCTCACAATCAACAAAACTAACAAAAGACAAAATTGAATAGAAAGTACTATTTGGTGTAGAACTGGCGAAGTTCAAACCAACTCTTGGGAAAACTTCCAGTGTCTCTCTCTTCTACCATGCTACAAGATCCAATTCCCTGTCCCCTGTTTCAATCTACAGAACCATGTATTTACTACTTTCAGTGGAACTGATGAATGATGCTAATCATTGGAGGGCATTCACAAAAGCCAACAACGAGTCGACATCTCTCTTCTCTGACGGATATTTTACAGGCCGCGAGGAGTGCTTAGGGAAAAGAAGCAAGGTAGGAAAGCTTCCCAACTGCAATTCTAGCTGTGCAAATGCCTTCTCCTCCCCATCAGCCCTGAACTTTGCCACCTTCACACCATACCCTGCAAGTTGTTCTGCCAAATCCACGTACGAACCCTCCATTGCCTGGCAAAATCTGCACCAAGGTGCATAGAGCACAACAAGCCACGGTTCCTCCCTGTTTTCCAGTTTCAACAAATTCTCAATTCCAGGCCTGCTCAAGTTTACTACACTCTTGGTGTTGAAAAGATCAGCATGGGTGGCAGTTCCGTTAGCATGAACACTGCCATTTCCATTCCCATTCAAATTTTCCTCCTTAATGTTGCCCTTGTGCAGGCCACACTCCTTGGCCTTGGCATCTTCCCACCACCACCGTCCTTCCCGCTCATGTTGCCCAGGGAGTACCGGCCTTGTGCATGGCTCACATCCAATCGAGATGTAACCTTTAGCATGCAATGAGTTAACAGGCACATTCAATACTCGGAGGAAATTCCAAATGTCATTGCCCTTAACATTTGCAACTGGATTCCACTTCACCAAGCTGCCATTCCCACCATCCAACCCCTCAAAAACAGGATCAACCTGGACAACAGGGATTTCTGATCGAGTGCCAGGTGACTGATCCTTTCGCTGGCCAGTTATCCATGCACGCAAACCCTTGAGGGCCCTCCTCAGGGGCTTAACCTTCCTCACCCGGCAGCATTCCTGGTGGCCATCTTCATAGAAAGAGAAAAGTCCCTTGCTCCTAACCAGAGCCTGAACTTCCACAGCATCAGGAAACATGTACTCAATACGAATACAATAGTGCTTCTCAACTTCATCAAAAAATTTGTACGTCTCAGGATTCAACCTCCCAGTGTCCAAGCTGAAAACCCTGAATGGTCGTCCAGTTAAATGTGCATATTCAATCAAGGCAACATCTTCTGCCCCACTGCAAAATTCAACCAATTGGTTTGAGCAGACTCTTAATAGATATATCACAACCAAGAACAACAGAACAGAAAATACAAAGAGTAAATAGCTAATGCATTATTTACTAATTGCTAAAGTGCTTGAATACTTTCACTTAAATAGTGAAGCAGCCAACTTACAAAGAGTTAACAGACATATCCATCTATTAGAAAGGCCTCAATAACTTGTTATTATGGTTCAAGAGGATCTCCAAAAAGATCTTCAGGCAAAAGAGATCCTGAGAATGAAAGACCCAGACCAAATAGCACCTGAAGCTCTAATAGAAATATGATAGAAACAGTGCATCCTCTTAGAAGAATTTGTCATTGAAGCAATGTTAACTTATGAAATTTAACCTTTTCCTTCTGGAAGTTATTTTAAAGGAAATGGCCCAGGTGATGCTTGAACCTGAGTCCTAACAACGTATCATTATTCCATCTGAGTATCTTTTATGCCATGTCGTCAATTGCGAACCTGTAAACAATGTATTCCTCTTTTTTATTCTTTTAATGGGTTAAGTAGAATGTACTATCAGCTATTGTTTTCAGATTCAAATCAAGAACAGCTTCTGGTAAATTCTAAAAAAATCATAAGAAATTCTTACAGGCATAGGATATTCCAAATTGCAGGCAATCAATGACGGGTTCATAGTTCAAAGTCATCAGAAATTACACCAAGTTACCAAAATAACCACCCAACAGAATTTTGAATAGACAATCGAGCATATGAAATAAGCAATTTGGGTAGATATGATATAATTATGTGAATTACCTAAAAGCAATTGCAATATCGTTTCCGAACTTCTCGAGGGCCTTATCCATAATCTCGAGCGGGGAAGCATTTTCAAGCTCCTTTGCCAATTTTTCATAGTCCTCTTCCTCCGCTTTTTCGACCATCTCTGCTGCAATTCGAGGGGCCGCCCAGTCAGTTTCCAAAGATCAAGCAATCCATTAAACCAAACAACACACATGCACGAAACCAAAGAAAGTCCTTACGTACCAGGAGCAAACAAGGTTGCTGCAGAGGGGACGATTGCGCCTCCGCGAAAATTTCACGGCCGACGATGGCAGATGCGAGCTATCAAACGACTGAAACCCACCGAATTGTGCGACTGCAACAAAGGAACGAACAATTATCGATTAGTTCACGCACATAGAGATAAAAAGAAGAACATAAGACCCAAAATGCAAATTGAAAAAAGATACTAATAAAATGGCACCTTTGGTTTGGTCAGATAAAGAAGAGCTATGAAGAGCAGACGAAGAGGTGACAGCAAAAGCCATTGTTGTATCTATCTATGAATCCACAGAAACCGAAACTGTAAATCGATTCAAGAAGATTGTATGATTGTGAATTATGGTTTCTGGGTTTTGGAGTTTGTTTGCAGTGTTGTGGGAGGATGAAACGGGCACACATTATAATAGGGGGAAAATGAAGGGCGGGGGAGAGGCCTTGACAAATTCATTGAACCTGGACGTATTTCTGGGTATGGAGGTGACCCACGTGGCGACAAACGATTGGTTGATCCGTTAATGTTGTAACTTCGAGTCAGCGCATTCGTCAGTGGCGAGCTCAAGGCGGAACCGGAAGAGAGAGAGAGTCATCTCTTCACTGTTGGCTTGGGAGGAAATATGAAATTCCTTGCCGGGCTAAAACTTGGTTGGATTCTTGTCGGGTCTTCCTTCATTCTTCCCTTCAATCTTTCTTTTCGTTCTTTATTCTTTTTTTTTTAAATATATTATGCTGCATAATTAAAAATTGGTAAAGGTTAAAAAAATAGGCATTATAATGTAGATATTTGATAACACATGAATTTGCGATTAAATAATTTGTTTATCTAATTATTATACATATATATAATTCAAAAAAATAATTATATATTAAACTGTGCAGTTCGATTTTTTACGTTTTTTTTTAAGTTCTAAATTAAAATCAAAACAACAGTGCGGTGTTATATCACTCTAAATCTAAAATTACGATTTAAAAAATAAATCATAAAAAATGTTCGATCCAAACGATTTTAAATTTTTTTATTACCCCTTGTCATGAGTCGACCTTCCTTCGATACTCCAAGGCTTGGGAATAGCCTGAAGAGACGTAGTTAGAGGAGTCAGGGTTGAATCTTATAACTTATTTTCTCAAAATAATTAACTTGATTTAAGTACGAGATGATTTTTAGCTGGAATTTACGATATGCTTCCCAATTTACTTTTCGAGTACTATTGGTTTAAATGCATGTTCTGTCCCATAATCTAAGTAGCTTAGTGTTTTCCTCATTTAATTTTATATAGTAGTATTGTGGTCATATATTTTTTTAATTTTCATGATTGTAGTATCTTTTTAGTTGGAGTTCACCGTTTTCAATGAAAAAATACATGTGTATCTATGTAATATTTTAAAATTGATGTTTTTGTTCATATTGACTAATTTCTACTAGCATTTTTATCATTTAACTTTATAAGGTATTATTATTGAGTTGTATTTTTTTTTTTTACCTTTTCTAATTTCATTTTTTTTCGCTTAAGTTCACACTTTTTATCGGTGGAGGTGAATTTCAACAAATAAAAAGACTGAAATCACAAAACTAAAAAATATATAGAATCAAAATGGTACTATAAAAAATTAACTGACGAAATTAAAAGATCAAATCACCTTTCATTTTCACATGATACACGCTTCATTTCCCGAAATTCTGAGAAAAGAGGAGAAAATCTTAAAACACGTACTTTCTAAAAGATTTTTTACGAACACATTTATTTATCTCTATTTTCTTGTTATATCTCCATAAAATATTATAAAATCCTAAAAATAAATTCAAATACTATACTCATTTTTTTGTTTGTTGTTTTTTGGGAGGGGGAGGTAATAATTGAGCAATGCGTTATTTTTCCTTCGTTTAGACCCTGTTTACTTTGAGGATCATATTCAATGAACGGTACAATTATCATTTATTAAATGAATGATAAAAAAATCCTGTATAATTAGTAAGATGTACACTTATATGTATTATTGAAATAGAATTATATTATGTCAAGTGTTTTACATTGATGTATCCACATACTTTTAGTAGAAAAATTACTTTTGAACCATTGTTTACAAAATAATAATTATTTTGTCTATTATTGTTATTTTATAATTATTATTTATTTATTTACTTTTTTTTTATTATTATTATTGTTATTTAAATGTAACAGTAATTAATAGATGACTTTAATTTTATACCGAAATTTTATACAATAAAAAAAAGTAGTGTATTAATATATACTAATTTTTTTTATATAAAATTAGATTTTTGGACATTTTAACTGCGGGAACAAATCACTATGTTTGTTTTCATTTCCAACTTATTTCCGAGACAAGTCAAAACATACCCAATATTTGCCATCATTCAAAAACACCTTATTTATGTGTTTTTAACTGTTTTAGCATAAAAACATACATATATATATACACACATATACACATAAATATATATAAAAAAAGCATGATTTGATAATGAATAGTAATTTTTGTCTCCCAAAATACAACATTAAACATATAATACTTATTTTAAATTATCTCCAAAGACATGATTTGACAATGAATAGTAATTTTTGTCTCCCAAAACACAACATTAAATATATAATACTTATTTTAAATTATCTCAAAAAACAAATCCAAACATACATACTATCTCTAAAACACACTTATTTATCTTTGTTTTTCTCTCTCTATTTTCACAAACACAACAAAACACCTAGAAAATGAATCCAAACATTATGAATATATTTTTGGAGGAATCGGAATACATCTTATCAAGCAAAAGCGGATGCTGCTTAAAAAGCTGTGAATCTTACCCGCTACAGACGCTTGTCAGCCGTAGATTAGATAAGTCTCACCAAGAGTGCCATAGCTATCAGCAACCGTCACAAACCAAATATGTCACACTCCGTAACCCTAGTTAATCTCGTAAAAAGCGTGAATAATAACTTTTTTTTCCTTTTCTTTTCTTTTGGTGGGGGTTAGAAGAGAAATTATATGTGCACAGCACTCGCGCAGTGTTGAAGCGAGTCTCCAGATTCTTCGTTTCCCTTTTCAGAACCCTGATCATTCACTCAGGTACAACTCTTTCCGTGCTTTCTTCGGAGAAATCTTGTGTTTGTGGATCAAGATCAACGTTTGATTCTTGAGTTTTAGTTTTAGTTTGGAGTCTAAATTATTCCGAATGTGGAGGATTTGCTGCTTTTGAATGTCTACTTCTTTGGAATTCACAGTGCATTTTTGATTTCTTTGCCAATTAAATCCAGCAAAACAAGGGATTCGTTTATTTGGTTGATTGAAGCTTTGAAGAAATTAATTTGTTTCAAAACTCTTGTCTCAAACTTATTCGGGTTGTGGATGCAGATCAATGGCTGAGGCAGCAAACCCAGTTACTCCAAGTCACGAGCTGTTGGAATGGCCGAAGCAGGACAAGCGCAGATTCTTACATGCTGTGTATCGAGTGGGAGACCTTGAGCGCACCATCAAGTATGTATTCAACTAATTAGAGAGATTGTGCTTGTGGACGTACTGAGATGTAGCTTTCCTCTTTTGTTTATCCAAGTTGCGTATTCTTTGCTCCCTGTTAGGTTTTACACTGAATGTCTTGGGATGAAGCTACTGAGGAAAAGAGATGTTCCGGAAGAAAAATATGCCAATGCTTTTCTTGGTTTTGGCCCAGAGGACTCTCACTTTGTGTTGGAATTGACCTACAGTATGTTGAATCATCAGTTTTGATGTATGGCCTTAGTTATTGATTTTCATGGTGTATTTACTCTATGAGATCATGAAAGACCATAATATTGGCACTATGAAAAAGTTGCTACTGCTGGTAGTCACCCCCAATATTGCCTTTTAGCTACATATGACATGTTATCATATAAACCAACTTTAGCCCTTCCCTCAGTCCTCCTGACATAGACTTGTTTGTAACTAATCTAGTTGCATTTTTATGTGAATTCCAAAGTAAAGGAAAGATAAGGTTGAGTCTGGATGAAGCACAAGTCGACTAGTTGAGCTCATGAAACATATAGTTATATATATTATGGAATCTCTATATCTTTCAAAGATACTGATCAGAATGGAAATTTTTTTTTTTTAAGTTTCCTATTCTATTATCTGTTCATCCATGCCTGCTAGTTAACATTCTTCGATACATCAAACAGACTATGGGGTTGATAAGTATGACATTGGAACGGGATTTGGACATTTTGCCATTGCAACTCAAGATGTAAGTGCTCATCAAATTGTTTCCTTTTCTTTTAACAATTGATGTGAGTGGTTGTCTGTCAGCCAGAACTTACATTTAGTTTTTCCGATAAATTTCTGTTGTTAAGGTTTACAAATTGGTTGAAGACATAAAGGCGAAGGGTGGAACTATCACTCGAGAGCCTGGTCCAGTTAAAGGCGGATCAACTGTTATTGCTTTTGCCAAGGATCCAGATGGCTACCTTTTTGAACTAATTCAACGAGGTCCCACTCCTGAACCACTCTGCCAAGTGATGCTTCGTGTTGGTGATCTTGAGCGCTCTATCAAATTTTATGAGAAGGTGAACTCTTCATTCTTCATGATTTTTTTTTTTTAAAAATTGTAATAATCTGTTAAAGTTACATCCTAATTTTATCTCAATTAGTGGAGTGCATATCGACCATTGTAGAAATTGTATTCAGACATATAGCTTAAGACTACATTATTAATTTGAGTTTCTTTCCTGAGTTTCTATTTCCCATGTTCTTGTCAATAGTTTAATTCATACTTCCTTGTATTGCTCTTAATCATTTGCAGTGGGTATCAATTCTTTGTGCATTTGACAACATGCTTCTAAATGATTAAAATTCACATCAAATGATGGAGTAAAGCATTTTCAACATGCTTGTATGTTGTATGGTAGATGACATCTTTTTTTTTTTCATTGATGCAGGCTCTAGGAATGAGACTCTTGAAGAAAACTGACAGACCCGAACAAAAGGTATTATTGTTGAATGGACATTGAACTTTATATAGGCCTCAACTTTAGTTGATTTTGAGGCAACAACATTACTCTCTATAATTTGCAGTACACCATAGCAATGATGGGATATGCTGATGAATATGAGACAACTGTTCTGGAATTGACATACAACTATGGTGTAACTGAATATACAAAAGGAAATGCATATGCACAGGTTAGCTTACTGCTTTATCAAAGTTCTCTTCTCATTCATTGCTTCTTTTGGCCTCATTTTGGATGTATTCTTCATTCCAGGTTGCAATTAGTACTAATGATGTATACAAGAGCGCTGAAGTTGTGAAGATAGTTACCCAGGAGCTTGGCGGAAAGATAACTCGTGAACCAGGACCAATCCCTGGAATTAACACTAAGATAACTTCTTTCCTGGATCCAGATGGATGGAAAACTGTAAGTTTGCAAATGCCAATGTAAAATTAGAGATTTATGTAGCGTGAATTTGACAAGCAATATTATATTTATAGTTAAAAAAGAATAGGCTTCAGATCAACTTAAAAGAGAGGCTTTGCTCTTCTACTAGATTTCAGATGAATGGCTTGACTTTAAAAAATTCTTGTTTTCGTCTTCAAAAATATAATGTAAAGAAAGGCACAGGGAAAGGAAAACAAACTTGTGTAATATGAGCAAATAGTTTTCATCAAAGCCATATGCATGTTGTGGTGCACATAACATACAAAAATTTACACACATGCATCAAGTTTTACCACATTGAAATGAAGATCTTTAACATTATAAAAGTTGAATCAGCCATCTGGTTTCCAGAAATGTTGCTAGGGCCAAGCTTCCTTTGGAATGACCTTAGATTTAATTTAACTATTATCTTTTCTTACCAGAGGATATAAACACTATGCTAAATCTTCACCTACTTTGTGTTTGTTGTATACATGGTTCAGCTGCAGAATAGATTCACGTGGACTGAAGCTCAATGTTATTGACATTTTCTGTTGTATTAGGTTCTGGTTGACCATGAAGATTTTCTGAAGGAACTCTAGACAAACGAGTTGGGTGGTCAAGAAATGCTGGAGGTGATGTACCTTAAAATTGATGTTTCCATTTCTGGTTCAATAATGTAATCACATATTAACATGGGATGATCTGTAGTAATAGATCGTAGTATTAAGCAAAAGCTAGAAATGCAAATTCAAGCATCATCTCCTGTATGACTTCTCTGTATTACGTGTGTGGATTTGAGGACAGAAGATTTGGTTTTTTCAATTCAGAATCGAGTTGTGGGAAATGATAGTTTCCTTTATTCTTACTAGTGAATAAAACGAAAAGGGAAAAAAGATTAGAATGAAGAGATGAAGCAATCATGAAGACCTAACACGGTTACCAAATCAAAAAAGACGACCTAAAACGGTTGGCCCAGTAGACCCTACCTTGGTATAATAATAGATTTTATTACAATATAACATATGACCTGTTGATCTAATATAAGAAAAATAAAGTCAACTCGTGATGCATATAAACAAAAATGTGTAATCAGGTCAAGGGAATCTCAGAAGGGTTTTATTTCATGTGAAGTCGGTTTTGCCCTTCTGATCAATTCCCAAAGCACGCACTAGGCTTGGCTTTCCCACAGGATGCCAAGTGAAGTAATAGTTGTTGGATTGAGGAGATTTGTGTGGGTTTACGCTCCATGCGCTGTGATTTGGGGTCCGGGCTGATCCAGACACGCCTCCTTCATCCCATCAGTCATCTCACCACACAGCTTTCTGCAGTAGCCCCACTCTATCTCCAATCTCTTTCTCCGCATCTGCTCCCACATTGACTCCTGCCACTATTACCCTTTCCTCTCTTCATTCTACAATCTACACTTGTAGATTGTTTAGTATATCTGCACTTTATATTTATAATACTAAAGCAATTAGAAAAGAAAAGGAAAAACAAGAAAAAGCCGAAAGAGAAAGAGTGAAGAGGGGAAAACAGTGAAAGGGTAGTGTAAAATGGAAACAAAATGATGCAATTACTCTGCCTGCCTTACTTCCGCACAATAAAGAATAAAGATTCACCAAAAGTCGTGCCCGATTGGAGCTACTACATTTACAGACAGAATTTGCAGTAGAAACGTTTCTACCTTATTTTTCTTTTTGTATTCTCAATGCTACTGTGTCAATTCTGTTCCATTTTCCATAAGATGCATTGCTGATTCAACTTTACAAAATGTGATGTATTTACTCTTATCCTATTTTAAAGTGATTAATGATTCCAAATTAAAAGGCTAAAACAGTAAACCAAAATGGTTGGAAAATGTTTAATGGGGGGAAGGGGGACAAATCGCCCCTTTGGAAATAAAGAAAAGCGCCGGTAATTAAGATTCAAAAGCAAGAAAAGAAGTTGATAAAGAAGAGAATTGAACGACAAATTTTAAATTTCCGTTCCCAAACTCTGCCTTCTTCAGTTTCACCCTCCGTCCCATGAGTTGACGCAACGCACACCTTTTGGTTTTAAGCTTCCACATCAACATGACCGCTTCCTCCTCGTCTACAATGGCGACCCTCATTCGCCCTCAAGACTATGCCCACAGCCCCCTCCACTACGCCCTCGCCTTAGCCGATCATGCTACCCTCAATAAGATTCTCTCCACCCTCCCTAAATTGTGTGACCCTATTCGAATTCAATCTGAATCCCAATCCCTCGCTCAAGAACACCTAGCTGAACAAATCTCCGCTGCACTCGACCGCCGTGACAACCCCCTCAAAGAGACCCCGCTACACCTTGCCGTCCGCCTTAATGACCCAACCGCCGCTCGCGCACTTGCCGCCGCTGGTGCCAACATATCCCTTCAGAATGCTGCCGGCTGGAATCCACTCCAGGAAGCACTCCTCCGCCGCTGCCCTGAGATCGTAGCCCCCCTCGTCCAACACCACCATCTCTCCGCCTGGTCTAAGTGGCGTCGACGCCTTCCACGCCTTGTAGCCGGACTTCGTCGTATGCGCGATTTCTATATGGAGATCTCCTTCCATTTCGAGAGCTCCATCGTGCCTTTCGTTGGCAAAATAGCTCCTTCTGACACCTACAAAATATGGAAGCGCGATGGAAATCTACGGGCCGACACCTCACTCGCCGGCTACGACGGCCTCAAAATCCAACGCGCCAACCAGAGCTTTCTTTTCTTAAACGACTTTGATTACGATAACACCACTGACATCGACGTACCCCAGGGCTCCCTCCTTATCCTCAACCACGATGAGAAAAAAATCTACGACGCATTTGAGAATGCGGGAAATCCATTGTCTGACTCCGACATTTCGAGTTTTTGCAATCAAACCAGCGTTTATCGCCCCGGAATGGACGTAACCAAAGCGGAATTAGTCGGCCGTACGAATTGGAGACGCCAAGACAAAATGGAAAATGTTGGGGAGTGGAAAGCTAGAGTTTATGAGATGCACAACGTAACGTTTACTTTCCGTTCCCGCAAAGTGAACGCCGCCGAGCACAAAGAGGATGCATTCTCTCCAACGTGCGTGTTGCCCTTGGAGATTGATGAGGAGTCGGATGATGGTTTCATAGTGGCGGAGAATCCGAGATATAGCGTGTGTAACGACAGGCAGCGCCGGCACAGCAGTTTTGTGAGGGAGGAGAGGGAGTTCGTAACGGTGTCACGGAAGAGTGTTGATATAATTCCAGTTGATTCAAGGAGGAGGGCTGCGCCGCCTTATGCGGGGGACAGGTTGGTGGCGCCGCCGCCGACGAAGGAGAAGGAGTACGCGAAGAGTTTGCGGCCGATGGTTTGGTTAACGGAACAGTTTCCGCTGAAGACGGAGGAGTTGCTACCGTTACTGGATATCTTAGTGAACAAAGTTAAGGCCGTTAGGCGCATGCGGGAGCTTCTGACGACGACGTTTCCACCGGGGACATTTCCAGTAAAGGTGAGGTCAAAATCGGCAACACAGACCTCTCTCAGTGGGCCAGCCCCGGTTTTCTAATTCAGTGAAAGCTTTTGTTTGATTCTGGTTTACTTTGCTTTTAATTCATTCTTTTCATGCATTATGAGTAACAACGCTCTTTCCCAAGCTTTAACAAGGTTTTGTCGATTTGACGTGGAACCATCTCATTGGTTTTCTTATGGGACCAGGAACTCCAATGTTGTAATTCCACGTAGGCAATTAAAAAAATTGGAAAATATAAAATATTGCTACAATGGATATATGTAGTCTTGAATTGATTCTAAAAACGCTTCTGCTGTTGAATCAGGTGGCGATTCCTGTGGTTCCTACAGTGAGAGTGGTGATTACATTCACAAAATTCGTAGAGCTGCAGCCGGTTGAAAAGTTCTACACTCCACTCTCAAGTCCAAGGCAATTTGTGAACGGCAGAGGGAGCGAAGAAGAGAGTACAAGCGGTGATAATGACAGCTACTTCTCATTCTCATCGTCGTGGCTGAGGGACGGCAGCCAACTCCGACAGAGTAGTAGCAGTGGGCAGGGGGCGGTTGATCCGTTCGCAATCCCAAGTGGGTACAGTTGGAGTAGTTTCGATGAGAAGAATAGGAAAATGAAGAAATCAAAGTCGACAAGGAGAACCAAGTGAATGAATGGTATTTTAACAGATATTGAATCAATTAACTACGACTACCCAGTTTGTTGTTTCTAGTTCTATTATTGATTTCTCGAAAGCACAAAACCTAGGCAAATAGCTTCTTTGTCCAAATAAAGATGTTGGAAGGAAAAGTGAAAAGGCAAATCTTTGACAAGTAGGAAACAGGATCATCTTCTCCCATTACTATTATATTATTATTAAAACAAAGCAAAGTATTGTACACGCAATCAAGGAATGTAACGTCGTGATGTCTAATAATAGAACACAAGTAATCTGGCTGTAAATAAGTTTTACAGTAGAAAGGAAATGAGCAAATCATAACACTGAATTGGAGGGGAAGCTTCTGCTTGAATTTCCCAAGCTTGTACCAAATTCTCAAGAAGCGAGTGAGTACTGAGTATGAACCCAACGGTTTATTTTTTCAAAATATACTGAAAGTCAGTAGCTATAAATGATGTGAGAGGATGTGTTGAATTGAGAGAAAACAAGGGAGGGTAGGAGGAAAGGTGAGCGGCCGGCTGGCAATAGCTATAAAAAGGAATCTACCAAGGGACAACATATGCCGAACCAATACATTACATTGCTTAGAGAGAGGGTAAGGTATGAGTTGGCGTTTCTTCTTAATCAAAGAAGAGTAGAGAGAATTAGTTAAAAAAGGACAGCCTATCCACATGCTTTCTTCTCTTTTTAATCCCACTACATAGATCACAAACACACCCCCCTTATTTATATCTTCTCTTAAACTCCTCTCAAGGAATCCTCTGTTTCTTCATTCAGTCCATCTCAGCCCAATACAATCCTTCGTTTCTTCATTCCACGGATCTAAATCTAAGGCCCTCCTTACTATCTTCTTGCAAGGTTCTCTCTCTCTCTCTCTCTGTATGTGTGTGTGTTGGTTAATGTTCTGCTGCTACATCTCTCTATCTTATTGGTCCTTGCAGTCACTCTTAAATTCTTCTAGTCTTAGTAGATGCCAACCATTTTATCCAATGACACACATCATACTATGACAGCAACAATTCATTTTTCAATCCATGCATGTTTGGGAGCTTTATCAAAACCATCTATTTTTAGAGACAACAGAAACAACAAGAATTGATTGTATAATCTTTTATGCAGACAAGCAACTATGGCTACCGATGGGCCAAGCTGGGCAGATCAATGGGGTGAGGGAGGGTTTGGTGCCATCCCAGATGAAAACAAAACAAGCAGCAAAGATGTTGGAGCTGACAAGAAGCCAGCTTCAGCTGGATTTGGTAAGGCCAAATCAGTGGCCACGGCTGGTGCACAAAAGGTAAAGAACGGTACATCAATGGCCATTAAGTGGGTCAAAACTAAATGCCAAAAGAAAAGCTCTTCCACATGAACAACAGATGTATGATCATTGATGGAAACTTCTATGTTCTTGAATGACTGGTTTCAGTTGTCACTGATTGGCAAATGATATACTGCAGCATTAAGTTCTCAGCCGTTCAGTATCAATAATTTCATGATTCAATCAATCAATTGGAAATACTGTTTTCTTGTTTTCATTTTATAGAGTTATCCTAGATGTGCCCACCATAGGAATTGGTAAACATATGTAAAACAGAAGGATGATGATACTCATAAATAAACTGGAATGAGAATCCAATTAATATAAACAGATTGAATTCCATAACAGACCATATGCATGTAAGCTTCTCAAGGAGATATTAGGAAAATCAGGCAAGAATGCCAGACGCAGTCAATGCATGGAAGAGATATTTACATTTAAAATGCTATTTACAGAAACAGTGTCACCGCGCACACCAAATGTGTTCTCGCCACTGTAAGTCATGTAGAGAAACCCATCTTCATCCTTGTATTCGTCATAAATTGCAGACATCAGTGAAGCTGTATCAAATATAAAACACATTATAAGAGAATTCAAAATATTTATGGGACAAAATTCAACATAAAAATCACTCTCACCAGTTGGAGGCAGCATATTCGTGACAAAGACGAAGATAGCTTTCTCAGCGCTCAGCTTAATCCGCTTCCGGACCACATAAACAAACTGCCCCACAGTCAAATTAGCAGGAACAAGGTATCTGCAGACCAAAGAAAGAACAGTAATGTTGTATACTTCTAGCTCCCTTTGCTAGTTGATCAATATGCAAATAGCCATTCATTAATATTAGTCTTTTAATTTACAAGTTCACAATTAAAAAGCTTTATCATGCCTCCAGAAATAGATAAACATGGCTCCAAGGTGATAAACCTTTTGTTTAAAGACAGAAAGTGCCAACTGCCAAGGAATTCATAGAGTCCTTTGTAACAGATGCATCAAACACACTAACTTCAGCCAATGACAAGTCATTATCTCAGTTAAAATACCAGAGCCATAGGCCCATAACAGATGGAACATGTACTAGACTAATTCCATCCAATCTTAATAGCTGGTACAGTGCCTAAAATTCATTTGTGTGGAATCACCACTGAGAACACGAAGCACAAAAGAGAATTCCCAAGTATTCTCTGTAGTTATCTCACCAAGAAGAATGGCCTTTATAAACTATAAATAAGAATTTATTCAAGCATTAACCAACCATAAATTTACTCATTTGCTCACTGAATAAAAAATTGAACAACAAATTATTTCAAACAAGAAACTAACACATTTTTGGAACATCCGAGAGGCCAAGTACTACCTTTTTTAGAATTTTTCAATCACCTACCATATATGATTTCCACAGTCTGCATATACTTTCAGTTAAAACTGTATTGTAATTATACACAGACTAAGCACACCAAGTTTCACAGAGCTATATATGTTGAAGAACAATGGTGTTTACTTGTGAGGTCAATGCAACTTACTTTTTCTTATCAATGTCAGGAACATCACTTCTTTCTGCCTTCTCAACAATGACCTGAAAAGGTAAAATAGCAGAAGAAAAATTACCAACTACCACAAAAGTTTTAGCCTCAACAAATAATGAACAGCTCAGTCAAAATACAAAACATCTCTTACTGGAATTCTATTGGGATACTTCTCTCTGATGCGAGTAGATTCTGCCTGTCTTCTCTCTGAGATGATGAGAAAGTAAAAATCATTAGTACATGACGGATAAGGACAGACTTAAATGAAGAAACCAAGCTCCCCAGCCACGCCAGAACATAAGATTTTAGTGCCATGTCCATTAAATTGGGTTTAAGGAAGAATAAACAGGAGTCATGAGGAATTATCCAACGTCAAGTAATCACAAACAAGCTTGCCGGGTGATCAGACAAGCTGGTAATTTATGTGGGAGGGTGCAAGTCCTCGTTCTTGCAATACATAATCAGCCCTCCAAAGCAACAATTACACAAAACAGTAAACACGAGATTCTTTCTCTCCCTTCCCCAATTTATACATTTACTTATATCGGTACAGGGTAAATAAGGAAAAATCCAGAAACAAACGTCGTATCATAGGTTTTGGAAGGAAAAAAACAAACAACATACCCAGAGGGTGATCAAGCTTGAACGAGCTCTTGGCCATGGCAGGATTCGAATTTCTATCTCTCACTGCGAATTTCAAACATCCAAACAACATTACAAAACCCACAAAATCACTTCTTTCACAAAAAACCACAATCCATAACACCGACATACATTTAAAATGCAATCACTAGTCATCACATATCATATTTATGCATGCATACTTATTTTTCGCATAGAGAAGATAGGCAAAAACACATATTCACGCAAAATGGTTCGCTTTACCAAAGAAGCAAGAAAAGACACGATCTCAAAGGGGCTCGCGATATGATTGGATTGTTCGGAGAAAAGATGTCGAGATCAAGAAAACGAGAAAGAAAGAGAGATTGGGTTATAATGTAATGGTAGAGTAGACGAAGTGGAAATTGGTAAAGAAACAGAATCGGGTTTGTGATCCTTACACGAAATAGAGATCTGAAAAGAAACAATTTTCTTCAATCTTGTACGGTACCGCGACGTGTTAAGCAATTTGAAACGCCGAACGCCGTCGTCTTAAAGGGGTCTGACTGCTATTGCGTGCCGAGTGATTTCCGCATCTTTCGCACCAAGACTCCACCCTCCCCCCAATTCTATTTTAATTTGCTACCAATTCTCTGAGTTTGTCCCTATCCCAATTCTTATCGTTATCTACGGTATAACTACTGCCATATTATAATTCTTCTATTATTTTTAATAATTAATAACATATAATTTGAATTATACATTAATTAAATTGATTCATTATTTAATTTAATAAAAAATATTAATATAATTATAAAATTATTAAATAAAAAAAATAAGGAATCTTTCCGAATTTTGAAAAGAAAATTTCAATCTGAGCACCATAAATGCAACCATCATAAATGATGTCGGGTCTTAGAAACCAAGGATAGTTGTACTATGGGCCTCACAACGCTTGTAAATTTTATTTTATTTTGATTGCTATATTTTAATTAATTATTATATTTTACTCTCGTTGCTAGCTTAGAATTCAGGGTATAGAAAAAGTACCCAATTTGAAAATTCATATACTATTATTGAAATTAAAATACAAAAATTAGGAAATTGTCTATGCGAGAGTAAGAGTGATAGGATAAGATGAGATGTCAAAATAATTAAGGTATCAAAAATTAAAATATACACCACCCGCGTACAACAATACTAACTAATTAATGCCTGATAGACTCAAGCTAATATATTCCCACAAGAAATATTATATTTTTATACCCATGATTTTTAAAAATTCAACAACCAATCATGTTAACAAAATTAAATACCCATCATTTTAATTATTAATAACCTTGAATAATTTGATAGGTTTATATTTTTCTTGAATATACATACATGTATATATGCCCATGACGTTGTTGAAGATGGGTGGTGTGCAAGCGTTGAAGAATGCAGAGGGAGGTGATGCAGTGGTCCATGGTGTTAAGGTATGTCTGATTTATAGAGGAGGCGTTGGCGCCTGAGGGTGTTCACGTGGTGCACAGAGTCCAATCCCTCAACACCTCACCTCGTCCCTCTGCGCTGCCTATACTTAAATTTTAAGGTCCCAACCCAACCCAGGGACTGACTGACTTGCTGGTTTAATTACACAATTATAGGGCACTCAATTCAATTCAAATTATTAATGGCTGACTGTGGCTCTGGAGTTGGACCATCAACACCAACAAGAAGAAGCTTCAAGACCAGATGCCTGGCCGTTGCCAAAGAGCAGAGATCAAGGCTCTACATCATGAGAAGATGCATCTTCATGCTCATTTTTTGGCACAAGTATGATCATCACCATTCTGATCAATTCCACCCTTTGTTTTCTTTGCACTGAACTACGTACCACCCAATTCTCTTCCTCTTTTTTAATTTACTTTTCTTTGCAGTAAATTTGTGTTGACTTGTAAAAGAAAAATGGGATTGTTGGAGTATAAATGAAAAAGGGTTGTTGAATGCAGTTGCTCTTGCTTATAAGAAGTTGAAGTGAGAAAGAGAGAGAGAGAGAGAGAATTAAGTGAGGGGGGCAAAAGGGTCACCAAATTCACGTGAAAACAATCAGTGTGGGGGGTGGAGAGAGAGGAAGAGGTGGTGTCTACCTCGACAACAAAACAAACGTAATTATAAGCGACTAAGGTAGAGCAGTAATATTAGGCGGGATACAGTTGCAAACCCACATGAAGAGAGGGACAGTTCCTAATCCTGGGGCCGCCCCATCACCATCCATTCTGCTCGCCTCTTCCCATATTCTCAAACACTTGGTTTCTAACCTACACACACATGATCCGTACATACTATGATTTAGTGCTTAAAACCGAGCTCCGCCTCACCATGCCTGTTCAAATCATTAACGGATATGAAAAAACAACAAATATAATGTATAATAAAAAAAGATATGGTTCGAAAACAAGAAGACGGAACTCAAGAAGAAGCTTCTTAATATCTCTACATGAGTGTTAATTTGTTACAGCAAATATTGGATGGATGGGGGCCATAAATATTGACTTTAATTTTGTAGCCAATTCCTCCAGCAGTATGATATGGGGGCATATTAAAAGGGGCATGCCTCGCGATCCATGCCAAACACAAACCTCTACTCTACAATTTATTTTGTCTCTCCCCACCTTAATCCTACTCATAATTCTGTTTTTCTTTTTTTTTTGCAATCCAACACCCATCATTTTTAGTTTTTTATTTTTTATTTTTTTGTGTGGGTGGGAAATTCTAAACTCAAATTAAAAGAGAGAGCTGTTTTCCAGCCAAGGCTAATGAATGTGTCTGGTCAGGCCCAAGAATTTCTTTTTTTTGGGTTAATTTGATGAGGAAAAATGTGAATCCGCATGAAGAAAACGACGGCATTCATTTATAGGCTTGAAAATGAAAACGTCAATGTGGTTCATGATAAGTCGTGAGAAGATTACCAGATTTTGGCACAAAATCTAGACAAAGGAAAAACGTATGGAGAAATCGAAAAGATTGACCAACAACTCTTATGTATGTATGTTTGAAATTCAAAAATGCTGAAGGTAGGGAGTGGTGATAGTGTTAATAACAATATGCCTTTTCCCCGACCTCATAAATGCATATTGAAGGCTCCAGATTTGCTGCAGTGAGCTTTTTCATCGTTACATTGCTTTAGAGTAAATATACCCTCCTTTTTGTTGTTGGGTTGTTGGAAAATTCAATGCCCCCTTATGCATATTCCCCCCCCCCCCCCCCATACCTCCACACCCCACCCCAATCTCTTATGTGTATATATATATATATATCGTTGTAATCCTCATGAGGTATATCATATATTCTTCACTAGAGCAATTCTGTGCTGCCTTCTTCTCCCATTCTATTAATATTCTCATGAACCACTACTATTTTTCTGCAAAGATTACAGTTTTCCCTTCTTCTTTTCTGAATTGGGAATTGGTATATTTAGAAGGCAGACGGAGAAATAGTGGAGTGATCGCTAGGGCAGGTCAATGAAATTAAGCATACGAGATATTGGTGCGGTTCAATTAGAAAGCCGTGCTCCAAAGATTTCGAGCTCGGTTATTTGATTGAGCCGTGCCAATATCACGTATATGTACTACTAGTACTAATGCTCTTATGCCTCCATCTATGTATGTTTGTATATTAGTCTCTTTCTCTCCATGCAACTTGAAAAGAGGTATATTTTGTGGTGTTCCTATGATTCTCTTTATCTCTTTGTTTTTGGAAAGTATAGCTGCAGGCGAACATCTGGTGGATGGCGAGGGACGGAGGGCGAGGGCGAATAGGTACAGATAGATGGCTTAGATATTCTTGTGTCTGCACCTCCAGAATTCAGAGGATAACTATCATCCAAAACTGTACTTGTCAACGATTTCACTAAGTTATCATTTTGTCCGCACTAGGGCATACTTTTCTGTTGAGCTAACTTTTAAGTTCCTGCAATTCCTACACCTTTTCGAGGTGTGGAAAAGTTGTGTGTTTTTTTGTTTTTTTCTTGTACCTCAAACCTAGTACAGCAGTAATACTTGTGTTACCAGATCATTTTACAACAGATTTCCTGTCATATATATACAAAACATGATACTACTACTTGTTACAGTAAGCAAACTTATGTTATTTGTTAGTTGATTCTTGGATTAGTTGGATGTTGATTCAAGAAAACTCTCTCCCAACTATGTGAAGAAAAAGGAGGAGAAGTGAAGTGAACTACTACGGCCTCTTTCACAGTGCATTTACTTGCTTCTACCTAAAAGCCTTCCCTACTTTTTTGACCAAGTGTTTGTGGTAGGTGTAGGCCTCCTTCTTTTCTATCTCATCATTAATGCCATTTCAAAGAGGGCAAACAACAGTTTCGAGTCGTGTACACACATGTCATGTGTATAAAAATATAAGGAACGGGAGAAGTGGATTTTGAAATTTCTTCTTGAATAGTGTATTTTGTACAGACGACATGGACATATCTATAGATATATATGAAATCTTTTCATATGGGTATCGATTTCCGGTACGGGTATTAGAAACTGTTGTAAAACACAATTGCAGTTGAGAGGGGAATGACATTCACGTACCATATTTTCATAGCCTTAAATTTCAAGAAACACGCTCGGACAACAAAAGATTAGCACACAGACGCATGAGATGCAAGGAAATTAACTAATAAGACAACCTTAACTTGGAAGAGGGGCGGGGTGGAGGCTCCACCACCTCAAGAGACATCATCATCGCCGTCCCCCGCTTCAGTTTCGACATTGTCTCACCATGCAGTCGAGCTAAACACTTTTCCGTCACCATTAGAAAGCAGCAGTTGAGAGGAAGTTACTTTTGTTATATGCTTTTAACCAAAATGTAATAAGTAGACAGAAGCACGAGTACTCTGATTTCTACTTTTTGCAGTTCCCACAGTGAGGGCCACAATGTGTTCCACTTTCTGCCCTCACCATTCCCCTGGTTTACAGGCAATGTAACAGAAACTAGCTAAAATTCTGCTAAAGAATCAAGATTTTTCCAATGTGCATCAGAGGAATTTTTAACTCAGATTAGGTTTGACTAGAAGTAAATCAAATTATACATTAAATGTATCACATTTGTTATGTAATTCCATTATGGAATTATGGAATTATGTCGTAATAATAAATAGTATAAGGAATAAGTTGTGATTGATATATATAAAATTTTATTTACTTAATTTAACCCATTGTTGTATATATATTACCATATATGATCATTTATGTAGTGTTCATTAAGAATTTTTTGAAATTATGATGAAGTATGAGAACGGCCAAAATACCCACGAATAAGACAAGACTGTCGCTGCCACTATTAGTTTACAGGAAAATTCACAGATCAAATTCAGATGAGATGTAAGATTTGGTGAGACTCAGGTTGACAAACGGGTTATAGCACACGAATAAAATGAAATGAGGGCTGAGGGGCATTGTAGAACAAAATTTTGTAACCTAAATGGGCCGGTGATGCCCAACAATCCTAGACATAGAAAAACAGATAAAAACACGACAGCATGGGCAGAGGCACATTTGTTGTCCGGCCCTTGTAATTAATCTTGTAACGTTGGTTTAATGGGTTAACTTTCTACACAACTAACCGTTATGAGTTTGGGCTATTAGATTTGGTTTTTGGAAGGATTGACCCAAAAGTTTACAGCTTCAGTATGCACATTATTTGCACGTACCAGGTGTCCTATCAGTATAACACATTTTTCAAAGATTATTGAAGATTTTGAATTTTAGCATGTAAGTTGGTAATGATACACTTTTTGAAAACAACTGAAGCATATTGGTTGGTATCCTCATAATTTTACGCACTTATCTAAAATTGTTGAAAATTCAATCACGTTAATTGGTATGGTATCCAGACAATATTCGAGGATTTGAGCACGTTTCCTTATAATATAACATCTATTCCCAAAAATGGTTGAAGATTCGATCGAGCACACTGGTATTTTGATAATATAAAAGACCTTTTTTTTTTTTTAATATTGTCGAAATCTGCGAGGAATTTATCTAAGCTTTTTGATTTTCAGACAAAAATTATCTATAACATTTTCATCCCACATGTAAGTTATTACAATTAACACACTTTTTTCTATTAGTGTTAGGATTTATAATGAATTTTGTAATGTTCTAGTATCATGATAACAAGAGTTATTTACAAGTTATCATTTACATGCAAAACAATCTTGTTATCATAGAACAATATGTAATAATATGGTTCCCTGGTGACATACACATGAAACTACCAAGTTATAATAATACATGCAAAACAATCCTAGCAGAAACACTTATATATTATCCCATAAAGTCTGAAAAACAAACAATTGAGCATATAGTAATATGACAAAGCAAAGTTTTTGAACTATTAATTGAACAGTCATTTGATTTTAGACATTCATTTATTTCTACATAATCACAATCAGTATCACATAAATCAAGACTAGTAGTTTTTACTAGGTTACCATCATTGTCTGGGTAAAAATTACAGGGGCAGAGATCAGAACTCCATTCTAGGCAGAAATAGTGCAAATTTAAAGCAACCCTCTCTGTCTTCATAGCCTCCAAAAGGCAGACGATTTTATGAGCATTCATCCTCTTTAATGAGAATCAACTGCCGAATTTCAGACCTCTGGTTTTATTACATATATGTATATATATTCTTTAATGACACCACCATACTCATTAATGTTACTTAATGAATTTAACATATGATAATTATAATTAGTAGCTGGAGACTAGCAAATTAATTATTACTCTTGGATTATTACCAACTGAAAACATTGACACATTGATTACATTTATATTAACATAAACTACAAGTTAGTTGATTCAAATTAATAATTGGTGTGAATGAATTGATTTATGGACCAGAAATGGAGTGTGAAGTGAAATATTTGAAGAATGAGTAAAATAATGTGTGGAACATAAGACAGAAAGAGTCATGTAATAAACTAGTTTAGGTTTGGGTTTGGACACAGACACAGACAGAAAATAATAGAAAGAAAGAAAGAAGGGAGGTTGCATTGCATACAAAATCTCAGAGCCAGCCTGCCATTCATCATTTCTTTATTAATACACTACACTACACTACATGAGTAGTAGTAGTAGTACTACCTAAGAAAACCCCCAAAAAGGCCAACTCTGACAACTAAAGATTGTGCTCTGCCTCCATCCCCCTCCATTTTAGTACAACAAACGTACCATACATCCCCCCCCCCCACTACAATATATATGTATAATTTTTTAATTTAAATAAAGACCATCAACCATATCAAATCTTGGGACACTTTTTTCATCAGCTGCTACTGCTGAATGATCATGAAGATCCATCATGCAATAACAGTGATCTATGGTTGATCCTGTACTATGATGGTGCCATACATGACATGGTGGTTGATGATGATGATGATGGGGTGTTCTCTTTATGTTTATTCAAGAAAACCAGTTTTGGTTAAAATGGCGTTCCTCAAGTTGCTGAGGTCTCTTCCTTTGAGAGTTCTTCCAACTCCCTCACACATTGAGAATGAAGCAATCTGAGTACTTGCAAGCCTTCTCGCCAGATATTCATGGGGTGGGACCATGTCATCGTCATCGCTCTCTACATCATTCGCTTTAACATGGTGAAGTTTCCTCCCAACATCATCGTCATGTGCATCACATGCGTCATCCCACAAGTTCCTGTTCGGCTGCTTCTTCAAAATCTTGGACCAGTCGGGAATGCTCATAGGTGCTGATGACTGGTGAGGCGCCAGAAATGCATTGGCAGAGAACTCCTGACCGCCGGCGGAGTTGGCTCTTGGAATGGTTCTTGAGGTAGAGGTGAAACGCCATGCAGATGATGAACCAGAGAGCTTTTTCCTTGTCTTTGAACTTGAGTTGGAGCCTTCTCTTGCCTTCATCACAGCCCACACCTCCTCTTCTTGAAAATCCTCAGTGTCCAATGCCGCCATTCCGCCGCTGCTACTGAAGCCACCATGGAAATCTGCCATGGCTGATAGAGACCTAGAGCAGAAAGAGGGATGGAGATATCTATATATATATATATTAACTTGGGAACAATGCAGCTTAATGATAGCGAGAAGGGCAGTATATATATATATATATATATATAGACAGAAATTAAAAGGGGGTGTTTGTTGGTGTGGATAAAAATGTTGAGGTTTTCTAGGGAATCAATAAGAGGGAAGGAAATGGGGGGTCTGATTTGTAAGAGAATAATATCAGGAATCTACCATACCTTTGGTGAAATGCCTCCAAAAAGAAACAAGCTTTCAATTCTCAGTTTTATCTTAAACTGGAACTGTGAACAGACAGCCCCCACAAGAACCAGACCAAAAAGAGGAAATAGGCTGCAGAATTGGTGTGAAAAGCCCAGAAACTACTGCCAACTTCCAAAGCAAATTACAGATATCAAGGACTGAGTGAACGAGTCTCTTGCACCAGCAGCAGCAGCAGCAGAGGGGAAAAGGACAAAGTCCTGAGAGATATACATGACATGGGCTTTTGTAATAACTCTCTCAAAACAGGAAAAACTGAAACAGAAAATGACATAAACAAATTAAAAATTAATTTATGGGCCTTTTCACATGACAATCTCAGTCACAACACAAATGCTCATTTTACTCTCATCTCAAGGATGGGTTTTCTTCTGGTACGGAGAAAGTCTAAAACGCCCACAGGAAGTTGTGAAGGAGGTAAAAAGGGGTACTCAAGAGTTTGGTTACTTCTTCAGACTCTTTGGAAGAAACCAAAAATGTCAAGATTCCATTTTTTCCCACTTATTTAAGGGTTAAAAAGAAAAAAAAAAAGATTTTCTTCAAGTAGAGTTTTCTTTCTACATAGAATCTGTGGGTGTAAGCACTATGCACATATATACGTCTAAATACAAAGATTTAGGGGGTACAATAATTTCCTCACACTCTGAAAAAGAATGGATTTTGATTGGTCAAGGTGGAAGGAAACCATTGGTTTATGCCAACTTCTATAGCCTTATCCAACTTATGAAGACAACTAAGCTTTTGCATTATACTACATTAAACTCTACAAAGAGGGAATTAAAGACAGATGTGAAAAGAAAAACTTTATTATTGGGGAGGTGCCTGTGCCTGTGCCTAGGAGAAGGTGCTAATGGAGTAAAAGCACTTGGTTGGCTTATGCACATTGAGATTTGTGGTGCCTCATCTCCCTCCTGTTTCTATTCAGATTTAACTGTGACTCTACTTCTTATGCTATGTATTTTTACCATTATTACAGCTCTCTTCACTGTTCTTGAATTTCTCCAACACCCCCCACCCCACCCCACCCCTCCTCCTGGGTTTTGGGATTTATTGCTGAGATGACACTGGCAGTGGCAGTCCACAGCCTATTAAAAAACAGTAAATTTTCAGGACTTAGTTTTGGCATTATGGATAATTCCTGAGAAAGGTGGGGCTCTGGTTGTGAATGATTGTGGGGGCTATTTTATGTCAGCAAAAATTTTGTAGGATGAGAAGTCCTCTCAACTCAAATCAGAATTCAGAGGTCCCTTTAGGAGGACATGGACTAAACAGTGACTGTACATATATATATATATATATATATTTATACATTGAGGGGTCAACCTTTCTTTTTTTTGCACATTTAATCTTACTAAAATTATCATTTATCTTGATTTGATTCGAGTAAATTAAATTAATTTTTTTTAAAAGAGTAATATGTAAATGAAACTTTTTATAGCAAATTTGCTATATGTCTTGGCTGGATGAGAATTATATTTTTTAATGATATTGGTCGTTTCAACAATTATTATAAAACCAAATGGTGATTGTTGGGGTCACACTAATCATCATGTCAACAGTGTGGTGACATCAAATATTAAAAGAAATTGGTTATTATATGTTATCTTTAAATGGGCTGAGATTGATAATGAAAGCAAAGCATTAATTATTTAAGGCCGAAAGATAATCATGAATTTAATTCTCTATGTTGCAGTGGCAGCTTCACACAGTTAAGGCATACCCCAAATATTGGGCAAATATTACTACCAATTCTTGTCAAATACTCAGAGGTTGGTGGCCAGGAATTATTATCCTTTAATGCAATTCCATGCCAATTTTTTTTTTTTTGGAAATCTTGTAATTTTCCCGCCCTTTTTCTTTTTTCTTCATGATTTTGGAAAATATCCCTATGAAACACTTTCATTTTCATATGATTTGATTAGTTTGAGGTAGACATCTACCCATACGTGTTTCATTTAATTGCATTCTTAGACATATATGCAGTTTTGCAACAATGTTGTTTTTCATACTTTGAAGTTTGATGCATGCACTATTAATGATGATGTAGACCAAGAAAACAAAGTCTAACAAGTTGATCGGATGCATATCATTATTACCATATGTGTTATTTATTACGTTGGAACGCGCATTATGACTAATTTCATCATGATATTTTCGAGAACCTAATTATACAATATATTTATTCATTATTACTTTACTTTAAATATTTATGTTGAATTGATATTGCACTTTGTATTGTGCTTTACATACAATTATCATTTTCACTTGTGTATTTAAAAAAGTAAGAATACAACACAATTTATACTAATTGTGGTTATTAACACAAACTATCTACCAAATAATTCCAAGTGATTATTGAACTACTTGACCTCTATATATGCGTTACTTTATTAAACACGATACCTCTATTTATGTATCAATAATATGTTTTTGTAGTGAAAAGCGGAACATAAACAAATAAAGTGGAGGAATAAAATATATACATCCACTTAATAATAGAAGGTGAAGTATGAGTACATGCATGACGAGTAATTACGAAACAAATTCAATTTTATTCTATTTCATCATTCTGGAAATAAATATACTTGAAGACGAATGTAAAAAAAAATATTTTCACCCTTTTTTGTTTAATTTTTCTTTAACCTTCCACAAACATACATACACGCACTCACGTGCTCTAGATTTTTAATAATAACTAAATAATCTAAAAAAATATTTTTTAATTAAAATTTGTCTTTTCTTATATTTTTTTCGCCTCGCGCACAAAAGCATGCACGCAAGCAAGCACCCCAGCACATAAACTTTCATATCTTTTTTTTAAGTACATCCGGGGTAGGGGGTTGGGGGCACCTGTGTTTAAACCCAAAATCCTTTCCTTCAATTAGGAGTGGTGTCAATTCAACCAATTGATTGACGGCATAAACAATCGTATCATATATATATAGATATATATGTCCATATATATGTATGTATATCTCCAAGATAAACCTGTGTGCCCATTTCATGGAACAGAACCAGGGAAGAAAAGAATAGAGGAAAAATTGAATCAATCGAATGAAAGAGATATTACACCACAAATAACTAACAAATAGTTTTCAGAAAATGTTGAGGATTAATAATCTACAAATATGATGAGACTTATCCATCATCACCTACAAATGCAGAATAATGATAATAATATAAGAAAAAATTCGAACCACACAACATGTATATATCGAGCTCTAAAAAGGGAAAACCACACAAGATTTGATGGGAATGTCATTTCTGGAGAAACAATGAAATGTTGCAGGTCCACATGCTACTCTTCTTTCGGTCCAACATCCAATAACAATATATGATCAAAAGCCCCTTTGCCAAAACATTACCCACTACTCATCCTTTTACATTGCAAACATTTGACAACCACAAATGGGATTTCAGGACAAAATAATTCTAGGTCCCTTGATATGGTACTTCTTTCCTATTCAGTAAAAATAAAGCTAGTTCAAATTTGGAATAGAGCTTACGGAAATGCTTGCAGTATGAAAAACATGTGCTCTCACTTTTCATCCTAATCTTCCTTCGTCAAGTGTGGGTGTGTGCTTATCTTCTACCAAGTGGTATCCAAGTGAGATTGTACTGGGCAAGGAGTGCAATTTGATTTGAGTTTATGACAAGAAATGAGCACAATTATGTATTCGCATTTCAATCAACTTTACTATACACTTGTCACTTATTCGTTCTGCTTTTTATTCGGGTTGAAACTAAAAGGGGTGGGCCTCTTAAGTTCACCTCCTAAATCCTAATCTTGTCACGAGCAACCACCACTCTGCGTGATGTAGTTACACAAAACTTTTCATTTCAAGATGATGTGATTATTTAGGTGACATCCTAAGATCAAAGAAATTTGTGGCTATGATAGCTGGATTGAGTAAGTCATGCCCCAGGAATAGTTTACACAATAATTGTCATCAAACCTTTTGTTTCTCATCTCAAGGGAGGTATATTCTAGCCTATGGGATGGTAGTAGAGTTAGTGGCCAATCTTTCCCTCAATGGTGATTGATTAACCAATATCAGCTTAACATGAAGTCCATGGCATATAGGAATTCAGATACTCATACAGTATCCCACCAGTCTTGCATAGAAATGTAAAGCCAATGGATAATTAAAATTTGTGGAATACATGAAATACTAACTTCACTTGAAAAAGATTCATCATTCATCATAAATTATCAATGCAAAGTGGATGATCACAATGGAGGAATTATCAAAAACCACAGCAATTTACAATTACGTTAGATTTTATTATTTATATAGTAGAAGTAGAACTAATAACTAAACCTGTACAAAAAAATTTCTTGATTTCTCCTCACTTCCGAGCAGCATGGTAGAGCTCCAAGTAATCAAGAGCAGGTCTGTTCCAAGACCAATCTTGCTCCATAACACGCTTGCATAACGAATTGAACCACTCCCTTCCATCATACCAGGCAGATATTGCTCTAACAACAGTACACATACACTTAGTTAGTTCTCATGATAATCATGGACAAGAAAGAATAATATGTGGACAGAGAACTGCAAGATTTATTATCACCTATAGAATCTTAAATCAGTGTCCTAACGACTGTATTTTTCTCTTGGTTGAAAAGATAAGCACAGAGATCCAGGGTGAAGAAAGAAACTTAAATGCACAATAATTTCGCCTTTGTATCTTTTTTTGCCATACAAGGTTTTAATTTTGTTTCATTTTTATGGGCGACCTGGGAGTGGAGGTGGCATTAGCCTGTGTTTTGTATAGTTGCATGCATCATATAGTATAACAAAGGAATTGTTCAATTACCACTTCTACATCTCAATTTAGAAATTTTACAGCTGGAAATCTTTTGATAGAAACTGTTCAGGTATAAATGTTATTCATTTTTGGTGTATGGTTGACAAAAGAGACATGTTTTCTGGCAGATGCCAGTGGTTGACTGGTGAACAGCATCCAGATGTAGAGGTGTCTAGAAACTCTCAGGAATTATGCACAAGATACACCCAAAAATATCATGTGGTTGAAGACGTCAAACACTTTCATTGAGATGAGAGAGAGAGAGAGAGTGTAACTGAAACAACCATAAACAGCATACAAGTGCAGAATTAGAAGGCATCACATGAGTAAAGTCTAAAAAGTATATAACTCAAGGTTTTTACCTATTCAGAGCATAATCAACACCAGCAGAATCTGCTCCATCAAAATTAAATCCATTTGGTTCAAGACCGTGTGCTTGTGCTCTTTCTTTGTCATGGTCAACATCAAAAACAGTATCGTAGAGTCCTGCAAGGAAAATTGGTGACCGAACATTTAAATGTTTCCTTTACGAAATACTTACAACAAATGCCTAACAAGGAATATAATAAATCACTCTTGGAAAAAATTGATAAACGAATTCGAGGATGGGAAGGAATTCGGTTAACATTTGTCGGTAGGCTGCAACTTATCAAATCCGTACTGATGTCGTTTCACACCTATTGGGTAGCGGCATTTATCTTACCAAAGACGGTGATTCGTGAGATTGAGAAACGCTTGCGTACCATTCTTTGGAAGGGTACCACAAGAACGGGCTATCCGAAGGTTTCTTGGACACTTATTTGTAGGCCAATGGAGGAGGGGGCCTCGGCCTTGGGGATATTTTAGCCTTAAATCTAGCTCTCATGTGCAAGCGTTTATGGAAGATTATTGTGCAATGACAGGACTCCATCTGGGTTGATTGGTTATTCCATACTCGTCGTGGGGGTGGCAGCAGGTTCTTACTCTCCGACCATAGCTATTACCTTATATCGACTTTCGAGTTGGTAATGGGGATTTATTTTCCCTTTGGCAGGACTCTTGGCATCTATTGGGGCCATTGATTCATCACTTTCCTACTGGCCTGACCGTTACGAACATCCCCCCGGCTACACACCTACACTCGGTCATTGCGAATGGGGAATGGAGCTGGCCGCCACTCACTAATGAATTCGTGGCGATCATTCACCTTCTGTCTGTCATCCATGGTGGGGAGAATCGTATTATTTGGCGCTTGAATGGCAGTACTTTTACAACGGCGGCGACGTACCACCTCTTTTATTCTCAAGGAGTCAAGGTAGGCTGGACTTCACTATTCTTGGGTACTTTCAAGATTTTCCGTAACCAATTTATCTTATGACTTGCCATTTTGGGACATATGACACGTGTACTAACTACTAGGTAAATTAATGAATTTATCGGATATATAGTTTCTCGTCATTTGTTTTACAGAAAAACTGGAAAGGTTTGGAAGTGGGTTGTTCGGATGCTAAGCTGGCAACTACATTCACAGAGGAACTAAATCAAATAGCTGCATATGTAAACTTAGCTTATGATGACCCACTGTACCACTTAGGAGTTCAGACATTGCTGTCTTATTTTTTGGAGATGACCACTATGCAAAGGCCAAGGGACGAGGAAGTGAAAATGAGAGGAAATTAATCTCTAATATTGAATTTATGGTGGTCCAAAACAGTAGCAATAACATAAAGAAACCGATCTATGAAAAGTAAATAATATCACCAGAATATCACAAAAGTCGGATTCAACTACATGTGATTGTGGTACAAGAGAACTATTATAAAAAAGTTCAAGCATCAGCATAAATATAGAAACAATTGGCAACACAATAAATGATTGAAATGATTTGTGCATACATATAGAACAAATATCATGAAAGATCGAATCATAATGGAATTGCATGTAAAAAACACATGAAAAAGGCCTAATCCCACTAGATTAATTGATGAGCTTTTAATAATTTCAATCAACTTGAAAGTTTTGACCCTAATTATAGTTGGTATCAGTCACGTCTAAGGCTTAGTTTATCTCATGGATCAAAGGAAGAAAAAAAAAACAAGCACTCTGTAATAGAGATTGATAGAAATGCCTTTGCTCCCCTCTAAGGCAAAGCATGAAATGATGCACCAAGCTTACACATTTTGATTAACTTATGTCGCACCTTGTTGCAAAACCAAGTACGACTCCCCTAAATTAATCTAAATGATAACAATGTATACGCAACAAGACTAGGTAAAAGTTTCGCTTGCAGATTATAATTTTAGGCGGCAGAGAAACCAAGCAACAAGAGAAACTTACTGACCTCCAGTTTTACGGACGACAGGAATTGAACCGTATCTCATTGCTGTGAGTTGAGTTAGTCCACATGGTTCAAAAATTGAAGGGACCAAAATGAAATCTGCACCAGCATATATCTGCATACCATCAAAATATCAATAGTAAAGTGAACATGCACACTGATTTATCAACAGACGGGAAGACAAGCTCAATTCTGTGCAAAATACCAAGTGTGAGAGAGGCTCGTCATATGTCAGACACAGGCGTGCTCGGTCATTGTGCAAAGAATGCAATTCATTTGCCAAATTGACAAAGTCATTCTGGATCCGCGGATCAGGAGCCGAACCCAACAGGACAACCTATCAAAAGTCCTCGATCAGCATAATCATCAGAAAGTTAATCACTAACTTGTTTCTGGAAATAATATCAAAAGTAAAAGAGGTAAATAAAGTTCAAACACGACAGAGATTATCATGATTCTTATTGCTTAAGGATGATATTACATAAAACATGGATGCATATGTTATCAATGCCTTCTGCTACATGCATGACCCACCAACAAAAATTTTGTCAGGAGATTGATGAAAACTATATCATATTCTTCGACTCAACAGTTTGGCAGAGTACAATAAGTACAGAAATTAGACAAACTTGTCCATTGCGTTCCAGGGTGCGCCAAATGGCATGTTTGATGAGGTGGATTCCTTTCTGGTGAGTCAAGCGGGTAATGATTCCTACCAAGGGCAGATCAGCCTTTTTCAACCCAAGTCTTTGCTGCAAAGCTTCCTTTGCAGCTTGTTTGCCTTCAATAACATTTTCTGAAGTATAAGATATCTGTAGAGGCATGCATGGCATTTGCATTAGCCAGCAGGAAAGAAAAACATCAGTTAGTGGAGTGAAATCTATTGATTTAGAATTCCCAGTTGTGACATATAAATGCAATATTATAGTATATATTATTATTTTCTTAAGTTAATGATTAAAAGATATTTATGTATATATATAGAGACATAATCTTGATTGAGGTGAGAAGGTGCTGAAGTATTTTAAACTAGAAACAAAAAGAAACAAACATTTCTTTTGTTTTGCAAACAGATGGAAATTAAAAACTAAAATGAAAACAAACAAAGCCTTAATTGGTTAAGATGCTAACCCTCCACAAGAAAATGACCTAAATGTCGAGTGACCTATTACTCGAGATATCTGTCACCGAGCCCAACAACAAGGTCATCACCTATGATTTGAGATTCAACCTTTTTAACATATCCAGCATCTAGTAATCAAAAGCATAGCAACATAGCTGTCTTGTTCTAATTTATGCATCCAAACATTACATATCATCAAAGAAAGTATACCACTTCTACCAAGAAGGTGGATTATAAGTTATCAACATCTGTCCTTCTACTCTGAATAAGTAAAACAGAAAGAGACATAACGAAAAGGTAAGTTCAAGAAATGTAATTTACTTACGGGGATAAATTTATCATTATACGGATCCCATATGTCTGGATCAATTCCATTCAGAATGCCGTGAAACTTGAAAAGGTGAGGGGCAATTACAGGATTTCCAGAAACTTCCTGTGAATAAGTAGGGGACACCTGCCGGAATAATATAAAGTTTACAATATATTAGGTAGGACTCCTGTCTCCGGGTCTACTTCCTAAGATTCCCAATCATCAAAAAGTTCAAGCCCCATGTTGAAGTCTTTATTGGAAGGACCTGAGGAACTTACAGTTGTAGCTTTGTCTGCAAATCTCATGGCTTTCCCAATCAACTGTGCTCCAAATTCAAGGTTGTGTATGGTGAAAACAACACGGGCTTTGCTGAGGCCATAATGCATGTAATGTTCCTTAAACAACCACGCAACTGGAGCACTAGACCAATCATGACAATGAATTATATCCTGGCAAATAAAAATCAACAATCAAAACCTTGTGTTAAACTTTTACAGACAAAGTAAATAATATCAACTGCAACCAGGAGACCAATGTCAGCAAGAAAGGCAAATTTGCAGTACTTTTCCTGTGTCCTTATTTTTGCACAGGTCAGACAGATTATTGGTTTAATCAAAGAACTGAGACTTAAAGAGACGAATATGATCACCCAGAGGTCAAAATTTTGGTATACTACAAATGATCGGGACAGAAGATATATTGCTAGAAATGTCTACATTGCACATTATGCACCTAACTAGTCGCAAGTGACTCCAGAATACAAGCAGAAAGCATAAGTTAGGAGTAACTGTTTCGCACCCTCATAAGTTAAAAAAATGTAAAGGCTCTTATTTAGCATAGGACCCCTGTGTGTCTCATCATGCCCTCAAGAATTCAGTTATCTTAGATGCAACAATAAGGGTAATGGAGTTCAATTTGATGCTTATACGAGATAGAGCTTACTGGATGGAATCCACTTTGCAGAAGAAACTCAAGAGCTGCGTGGCAGAAGAAACCAAATCTTTCCCCATCATTACCACGTCCATAAATGCAGCCAACCCAAAATAATCTGGAAGAGGCATTTGCAACGGAAATCGTAAGAACTAGGGCTACTGATGGATGGAGGAAAAAAGCTTCAAAACAATGAAAAGGGCAGGTGGTTAGCAATGGTAAACCATTCATTTACTAGACTGAGAATTCAGCTCAACATGCTCCAGGTTGTTGTTGCAAAAATTAGATATCACCAGGCTTTCCATGTGGTCTTCTGGATTGATATGGCAACAGAACATAAGCATTAACACTAATCAAATATGACGAGGCAATTGTCTCCTCATGGCTACACACATGTAACTTAAAATTTAATTTCACATTGGCTCCTTAATTAATACATCAGATATAATGCAAATACTAGTCAAGCAATCAAGAACTGTCCTGCTCTTTTTTTCTCCTGAGTCCGACCTGAGCTTAAAGTTAACTTGCATCTTTCATTGATCTATTTAATTATTCTTGCTCTACATAAGGGAAAAACTTGAATAAGCCACCTATATGAAGGCAAAGAAGCTAACTGAATCAGGTTTACTTCAGTTTTCCCATGTTTCATCTGGCTGCATTGGCTAAAGGAAACATAAAAAATACCTTAGGTTTAGAGTCTCTATATTCCAGAAGCATGTGCCTTTAAGGTAAGAGAAAGAAAAATATTTTAAGGTATATAAACAGATGTCAAGTAATTAAGGAACAAATCCAGTCACTGTATTGATCAACAAGTGAAGTTAGAAGGAGAAGAAAGACTGTAGATATTAGGAAGACAGGAAATACATTATAAAAACATTAAAATAACTCAAAGTTTCGTTTACATACCCACAAAAGACTTAAGAAAGCAGCGAATAAGACTCTATTCGCAACTTCATAATAATATGAGGACAACCGGAAACTCAGTTTAATGGTTTAGTATTGCATCTTCATAAATCGTTGAACTGACATATTGTTCAATTCAGTTGTAGGATGAATCACTTAGTTCATGACTATAGAACTAAGTAGACAAATATCAATCCTTCAATCACTCAAAACGTAAATAGATGGAGAAGCGCCACTGGTGTTTATAATTCTGAACATGAGCAGCTTCAAACAACAAGTAAGCGAAGTATATGCCTCAAATATAAGGGCAGCAGATGAAATTACCCATTCTGAGGCTCCAAAAAATAGACAGAAAGGCCTTCCACCTTCCCGGACCAAACTTTAATTTCAGTCCCACCCCAAGAATAACTCTTATGAAACTGGAAGTCCTTCACCTATTCCATGACATATATATAAAGTTTGTAAACAGAGCAGACGTTAACATCGTAACAGAACGTGTTATAATCATCGAACATATTAATAAAACATCGCTACCTAGTTTTCATTAGCATTAATTTTCTTGTCTTCTAATTATGAGAATTCGAAGTCAAAAACTTTGGGATTGATAAAAAGTGCTCACTCTATTATTCTACAGATTGGTTTTGAAGCATACTCATTTTTTTTCAGAAATACAACTAAGTAGAACTCTAGCAAGACACGTCCCTCAAACTTGAATCCAATAAAGCATAAGATATATGGCACCTCACCAAAGAAACATATCAAAACTTACATTGCTAAGATTCAAACAATCATACTTTGGAAGTATTATGTCCACATTATGGTTCATGTCCTGAACAGCTCGAGAAAGACTAGTAACGACATCACCAAGACCCCCCACCTGCAAGAATAGAATGAATGGATGCATCTTATAGTAACTTGTAATTGTTTCTACAATAACCTAGTAAACAAATGCTGTATATAAATTCAAATAAGAATAACTACAGAAGATCCTCACAACTTAACAAACACAATTAATACAATAATCCTTGCAATTATGTTCCTTTGCTTAACAAAAAAGAAGGAAAGAACACTTTTTACTTTTCATAGAAGCCCGTCACAAAACAAGCACGGTATCTAGCCTGCAGCAATTTAATTGCTAGATCTAACCACGGTAAAGATGTGGATCTTAAAAACCATATGGTAATTTCATCCAAACTTTTGTAAGAGTTTCTATGCTGACAGGATTGAGAAGGGAAAAACCACAGTGACCTCTGTTCTTCTCTTGAGGTTAAAATAAATTAACAGATCCAAGTTGTATAGGTATTATGTGTCTTAGTATGTAAAATGTTATTATAAATCAAGTTATGACAGGTCAATAACATGCTCATAAATCCAAGTATATCATCCAAAGGTAAAGGTTGAAGTAGAGAAACAGAGAAAGTAAAAGATACCAAACTGTTGAAATCTAACCAAAACTGAAACTATAAGGTTTCTTACAAATGCACAGAGTTAGACTGTAAATAGAATTAAACATTGTTCATATAGAAAATGAAATAATGACCTCAAGCACAAAGCTCACATGGAATCCTCCTCTAGAAATTAGATTTGAGTGAAAAAAAAAAAAAAATGATTCTGTAGTTGAGTGACCTAGACAATCACGCACAGAAGAGTACAATTGTAAGAAAGACTTAGCAAGTTAGCAATGATTACCTTTGCGATAGGTGCCATTTCAACTGCTATGTGTACAATGTGCATTGGTGGCTCCTTCGAAACTCCTCCAAATACAGGAATGTGGTAGTCCATACCATTCTTGTTGTCGAAAATTCCGCCATCTTCTTTCTCAGAGAACACAAAGTCCATCATATATGCATCCAGTGGAATCTTGACTGCCAAAGAAGGATGAAGACAAAGGAGATGTCAACCAGATAAAGAATTAGAAATTATTGCCACAAGCAGAATGGCAACAACCCATAACATCCCTATAGAAAATGATTGGCGTAATGATTAACAAAGTTCTGAAAGAACTCAATATTACCAGTTGCTTTAAGATGGGATCCATGGTCAGCAGGCGTCATTCTTTGAGGTGGCAATGGACCCAAGCGATGAGTCCAGCGATTGAATGAACATCTCAACCAGATTTCAGATTTTCCATTTAGGACAGTGTTGGCGGGATTATAAAATAAGGTGACTGTGCTTCCAGCTTGAACATCAAGGGGGTCAGTGTAAACTATATGCTTTTGAGACAACAAAAATGTTTTCAAAGTCTTTTCCTTTGTCTCCGCTTTCAGGCGTGCAGTTTTTTCAGCCTGTGATGAAAACAGAAACAGAACATAACATGGGAGACAGTCAAAACAGAAAAATCTCTACTAGACAGACCGATAGAGTAATTTTGACATTACAAAGCCACATATGCTAATATGAGATCGTTTTCTTTATGCAATGATTAGAGCATTTAAAGTTGATACAGTCTAAATGATGTCTGCTCCTTCCAGCGCCTCTAGAAAACTCACCTTAGCCCGTGCCGCTTCTTCTCTTAACCGCCTTTCTGCCTGAAGTCTTTTATATATTTGTTGTTCTTCCTCAGCCCAATATAATTCCTCAGGGATGGAGTTTGGGACAATGGCATGAAAATCTTGGTTACCATTGTTGTCGTAAGTAATTGCCTGCTGCGGTGGACCATCAGCAAACACCCAGTCCAAAACAAGGGCTCGGTCAGGTATAATAACTGCATCCATCAAATGTTGTATGGTACTTATTACAGTGATTTGAAGACATTAAACAAAAAAGAGATAAATAAACTGCAGTAGAATACTTTAGGGAAGAAAATCATGAAGGGAAAACTATGGAAAATTCTAGCATGCCCGATATAACTTCATCCGAATGTTGTAAAACATGACCTAACACCTATACAGAACCTCTTCTTACGAGCATAATACATAAATATCACTGGAAGTTACCAGAGTTAGTTGTCGAAACTTCAGAAAACAGAAGCAAATGATAATCGCTTATCAGACTTATGAAAAATGACATGAATGTTCTCCTTCACAGAAGTTCCATTGCCTGAATTGCAATATAATCAAAATACAACAGGGACAAGAAATTTAGTTCTACGAAGTATGGGGATCAACCAAACAGTTGCAAAAAAATTGAGTCGTAATTATTGCTAGGTGGATGCAATTTAAATCTCAAAAACAACAACAGCGAATATACAACCAATTTCTGGGCAATCAAATTTCAACACGAGGCATTGAAAGAGATTAGCAGCACCTAAGAGGATCATAAATCAAATTTCCAGAAGAGCTTGAATACAGAAGTGGTCATCCAATATAAAAATATTTTCCATTGATTGTACCAGAACTTGTGAACCTCTACTCAGGACCAGAAAGCTGTCTGATGATTCCATAAATTTACATTTAATGTAAAGGGTTTTGAAGCCAAGTCAGATAAGTCATTACCACCCCGATATCAGGCCATATCTAATCAGAACATCAGCCATGGATAAGAGCAGCATTCAAAATGTAAACTGGAGTTTTTCAGACATCAATTTATTACCTCACATTGTACACACAATCACAACCAACTGAATGCACTAAATCACACTGAAGTTGAGAAATTGATATACAAACCTTCAGCATACCACCAGTCTCCACCTTTGTTCTCAGCTTTGATGAGCTTCAAAACAATAGACAGCCCGTCCTTCCAACCATTATGCCCTCCATGAAGCCATATGTCCTTAGCATCAGAAAGTGGTCCTGAGCTCCTGTTATAGTATAATTTGATCATGTGATTGCATTCAAATTCACTGGGCCATATGTACCAGACACTATGAGAAGATGGCATAGCTATTTTCATCAACTCTTGCAGTGTCCCCTTTCTCTTTTCAACTTCCTCTCTTGCCTGAGCCCTATCAGCTTCACTTGCTACTCTTTCTGCTTCTATACGCCGTTGTTCTTCTGCTTGTCTTTCCTTTTCAGCTTTTTGTCTCACTAATTCCTCCTGTTCCTTGCGTTTCTCTTCAAGCAAGAAATCTTCAAAATCAAACACATCCATTCCACCCTCCACAGTTATGCAGAAATCTTGCTTGTCATTGTTGTCATAGACATCATGCCCATTATAGAACACAAAATCGATCTTGTATGCTTCCTTAGGAACATGAAACTGGCAAGACCACCAATCCCCACTGAGATGGCTCTTGCTCAACTTTATGGTAAAGGATTTCCATTTCCAGTCATTAAAAGCTCCCATGATTATAATATCAGGTTCGTTCTTCAAAGTGGAGAAACTTCTGTTAAAATATATCTCTATATCTTGGTCAGGTTTTACAAGCTCAGGGTAATAGAACAATTTGTTGCCTTTCCTAAAATTATCCTCAGCAAGCCTGGCTAACACCTCTTTACGTAAAATTTCTTCACTTTCTAGTTTTAACTTTAGGAATTGATCGTCACTCCTTTTATCCTTGCTGTTTGAAGTATAACCATCATTAAACTGGTTTGCATTTTTTGGAGTATTTTCAGTTTCATCTATTCTTGAATCTGTTTCACCTAATGCATTAATTCCCATTTTAGAGATGCTGGTTTCTTCTTTGGACCCCTCTTTGTTCATGTTCTCACGCCATTGAGCTTCATTACTTCTAGAATAAATCTTTGTTACTTCAACATCTCTTCCATATACTGAAACATCGGCGCCTGAGTTTGCTGTCACCTTTTCCTGCAAATCACCAATTCAAGTGTTTTTATTCCTTTTAGGCTCTTTATCCTTTAAATCATCCAACGTCGTATTTACTAATAATGCAGTACCTGCATCAATACTGACCTCATATTTGTTGATTTTTTCTGCATCTTTTGATTCCATCACGTGCCTACCAACTTCCGGAGCTCGCCCATTCTCTTCAGATTGACCAATCTTATTGTCAAATAATGATTGACTAAATGGTACGACTTCTCCTATAACACCGTCACTCTCTTCATCACTTTCCTCAACTTCTGCAACTAGATTAATGTCTGATACCCCTTCCTCTTCAGATCCAACTTTTAACTTGGGTGTTTTAGCATTGGAACCCCCAAATTCCTGGGCTGGCGAAGCATCTGGACCTTCCTTTTCTTCATTGTTCTTCTGATCCCTTCTCTGAGTACTTGTAGGGACCTGTGTTCTTGGCACAAATCCCCTTGGTGTAGAACCTTTGGAACCGGGTGTGGAAATTTTCCTTTGCCTTTTTCTTGAGAAGTCTACAGAATGAAAAATAAACAAATAATGAAATATGGAATTCAGATATCAAAAATAGAAATAATGGTCAATAAATCCAAGCAACCAACCCGCACTTGCAGTAATTCGATATGCAACCACATGATCCTTCTTCCATTGGAGCGACTGCAAAACAGGTTCTACAGTATGACAAAAGTTTGCCAGGACTAAAGTTCACACATCGTGCCAATGACGAAAATTCAAATACATGAAAAAGAAAAGCATACATCATTGTTTAAGCAAGTACCAATTAGATACACCCAAACATCTGACTCGCTCAACCAACAAACTGATCAATGCGTAACAGAACATAAAATTTTCGCCATGGGCTTCCCTATCACTCCAAATAGACAAACCAGAGAGAGAGCAACCAGCACACTTACTTGAAGCAACAAGACTTGGAGTCCACACAACAAGAACCAAATCACAATCACCGTATTGCACTCATTAAAATATTCATATGAAGTTACTTGGGGTGATAGATACCGGTCCCATGCGGCAAGAATATCAGAGAAAACAAGATTTAAGAATCAGACAACCATAAAACAATGGGTTACAATATAAAGAAAATCAAGAAAACATCAAGATTTGAAATCAGACCACCAAAAGGAGATATATGATATGCATATTATATAAATATCAACATGAAACAAATACAGAACACAATTCGTGGTGTTTCTTGAATAATTGATTGATCCACCATGTACACTGATGATTCCCTTACCGAACACAAACACCAACGCACAGTAAGAAAC
>NC_026156.1:3288011-3308609 GCF_000512975.1 Sesamum indicum
CCAAGAAACGGCTTGATCTTCGACTGGGTTCTCTCACTCAGCACTGTCCGCTGCAGTGGCAAGGGAACCTCCATCCTTCTCTATCTCTAAAATAAACTAGTACGATGGAAGGAAGAGTGCAGTTTTCACTTCTCACAGAAAATCACCCAGAAACATCCCCCTCGGATCTCTCCCTCTCTCTCTTGATCATATCTCAGAGGATATTACAATAATGTAATATAATCATCGGAAATATTAAACAAGAAATATCGAGAATTGAGGCGGGCAGTGCTGAGATAGTAGTTCCTTGAAGTTCTGATAACTTCAGGTATGGACCCAACAATCTGAACCATAAATCTTTTCCTTTTATATATACACAAATATATATATATATATGATAATACTATAGGCTCCCCTCCTGTGAGTATCCAACGGCTAGCGATTGTTTTGACTGGGGTTGACCATCTTGATGTGGGTTTTTTAAAGGCGGTGATGGGGTGGGGGTGGATGCCAGTTTGGCAACAGATTTCCTTTTACATTTGGGAGGTCAGCATAATGTTTGGATTCGTTTTTTTGAGTATTTTGTTGTGTTTTGTGGAAATAGAGAGAGAAAAACAAAGATAAATAAGTGTGTGTTAGAGATAGTAAGTATGTTTGGATTTGTTTTTGGAGATAATTTAAAATAAGTATTATATGTTTAATGTTGTATTTTGGGAGACAAAAATTACTATTCATTGTCAAATCATGCCTTTGGAGATAATTTAAAATAAGTATTATATGTTTAATGTTGTATTTTGGGAGACAAAAATTACTATTCATTGTCAAATCATGCATTTTTTATATATATTTATGTATATATGTGTGTATATATATATGTATATTTTCATGCTAAAACAGTTAAAAACACCTAAATAAGGTGTTTTTGAATGATGGCAAATATTGGGTATGTTTTGGCTTGTCTCAAAAATAAGTTGAAAATGAAAACAAACATAGTGCAGGGTTTTTGCACAAGGAAAGTAAATCAAGAAGATCCTTAATTGCCACGTGGACTCAATACAGTGGAAGAATCCGTAGAGAAGCGCGGCTGCGGCCTTCAGTTGGTTTCTTTGCTTAATTGCGATTCGCTTATTAGTCTAACGCTCATTTTTATTTTATATGAATTATTATAATTTATTTATTATTATTATTATATTAATATATTAATTTAATAAAATTATTGTATAGTATATAGAGTAATTTATTGTAATCTATTTACTGTTATTAATAAAAAAAATATATAGAACAAAATATCTGCTACAGTGATTTGAAATCATTGATTCTATTTAATTATAATTGACTAAAGTGGTTAATCTTATATTGTATTTGGATCAATAAATTTGAAATTAAATATTTTAATAAGTATAGTAACAAATTCGTCGAATTTATTTGGATAATTTAATATTGCAGAGGATTTTAAATTTTTAGATTCTAAATTTGGACTATATTTTATGCATAATCATGGCTTTCTCCAAATCTATTAATCAAAACCAAATCAATTATAAAAGAGAAACAAGATTGAATATAGTGAGATAATGGAAAAAAATAAAAATAAAATACTAATAAAAAAATGCAAAAGAAAAATCAACTATAAAACTATATAAATAGTTTTTTTCCCCATAGCGAACCTCTATAGTCGTGGTCTAGATAATTATTTTATCTAAAATTTCCATAAGAAATCTCTTTAGAGTGATTATCTACATTTTTTTTCTTTAAGTGGTACTCACATATATGATTATATCGATATTTTAATAAATCGAACAACAAATTAATTCAATTAATATATCATTGTGATTAAAAATAATAAATAAATTATCATAACTCGTGTAAGAGGAAATACATGCGTCTGATAGGATTCGAATTCGTAATTTCAAATTTGTTTGAACTTTCACCTTAAATTGCTTTATTTCTGATAACATGTGGATTAAATAAATATTTTATATCACGGGGATAAATTATTCATTTTCGCTAGCCGGATGAGGTAAATTGCAATTAAGCATGTGTGTATACAATGGCACACCAAAGTTAATTATTGTAAAGTCATCTCATTTAATAAGTAGTGTGGATATAGATATTCAATCAGAGCATGTCGTTAACATTGTTCGTGCCACATAATTAATAAACTGATTTTAAACATTATTTTTAACAGTGGTTATTATCAATAGTTGATTTTTCAATAATAATTCCATACAAGTGATATTAGAGTATGATGTTATTGACATCCAAATGTGAGCTTTGTGTGTGTAAGACTGTGAGTATTATTCACCATCGTAATTAAAAAAGGTACATACAAATTGAGGGCATAAGTGAATTGGAGGCATAATTTTTAAAAATTGAGTTAGACGTGTCCATTTTAGAAACTAATCTAAAAATGGCATGTACCGGATTAAAGTGTGCTTAAATTGAACTAGGAATTATATATAATATGTACATACATCTATTGATATTCATTTTTAATATCGATTATGTTATATCCTTTTGTATCCCTCATGATGATTTGTAATTATAATAGTTATGGGTGTATTTTGTAACCACAATTTTAGTGGTTTATAAATACCATCATGTATTTCATTTGTAAAAGAAGCTTTTTGAGAGAATAAGAAAGTGATTTGAAGAAAATACATATATTGTTTTTTTTATATTATATTAGGAATGATAAGTCAATAAATTTAGAATTTCTCTAAGTTTATAACAGAAAAGATAAAAAAACGAACAGTAACTCTAATTACGGAAATGGAACAAAATGATGGCTCTTGTTGAGCAAAAAAATTTGCAACATTGATTGCATTCCAACGCTTGAAAGGATAGGGAGAGAGGGAAGCCCATGCCCATGCGTGATGCCCCGCAAATAAGGCCCTGAGGCGGTAGCCCAAAATTAAACTTAAAAATCTGCCGCGCCACTACTCTTGGCGGCCACTACCATTTCCCGCCTCTCATCCCTCTATTTTAAACCCTATCTGTCCACCCTATCCCTCATCCCACCACTTTGCATCCCATCTCTCCCCCTCTCTCTAGGGTTTGAGACAGTTTTTCAGTTTTTCTCTCTAAGATCAGACTCGCATCTCCACACCATGAAAACTAGGTCTAGAAGTAACATTCTCAGATCACCATCGCCGACTCCGTCGTTTTATACGTACCTCAAGCCGGGAGCACTTGCCCAGCTCAGATACTCGAAGATCACTGCTAGGTCTAAAGAAATTGGTGCGCAGACCCTGCTTGCTCTGTGCCAACTTAAACCAAGTTCAGATTCAGCGTTTACGCAGCCACATTCCACTGGACTGCCCATGGATGGCATTCCGTGTTTCAATTTGAGGGTTAAGAGTTATCCGCGGTGCCTTCAGCGCAAGAAACTTATAGCTGTCACGCCATTTTTCTCCGAGACTCAGTCTTGATGCCTCGTTTCATTGTAGTTGTCAAAATTGTAGATCAAAAACCTGCAAAAATGAGTTTTAGGGTTTTCCTTTTGGTTTCTTATGTCTAGGTTTACTTTCTTGTAATTGATACACAGAAGAGGTGTAGAAGAATTTCAGATGAATAAAATGAAATAATTGGCTTGTTTCAACGCCTTATTTCTAGTTTCTGCATGAATCTTTGGTCCATATTTGGCAATTGTATCTGACATGCTGTTATTACCTTGATTAAAGGCAGTTGTTACGATTGATGGATTGGGATTGATGAATCTGAGCTCTTTTAACCTAATTCTTCTCCTGAGTTGGAGGCATTTTGCATCTAGGAGCTTTCTGCTATTTAAATCAGTATTGATTTGTTGATTCTTGTTTGGTTTGCTATTTGTTTATGTTTCTATGCATTACAGTTCCAATACTAATAAGGCAAATCATGAACTATTGGAGTCTTTGATAGAAATCTGAACAGCCAAATAACCAGTCTGATAAGAGGCTTTTCTGGTGTGCTTTCCTGCAAGAGTATGCTAGGTATAGCTCTATCAATATGATAGTTTATCAAGAACATGTTTATGCAGTTTCAACTTTATGATTATTTTAAGATTCTTATAAAGTCTTTGATGTATGAAAATGAGGTATGACATCTTGATGGATACTTAAGCCTGTTACGATTGTGGAAACAGGCCAGGCTGCGGGAAGAGAGGAATGGGGATTTCATCCAATCCAAAGGTCTTAATCTTTCACATGGTTTTATATCCATTTGTGTCTATGTTGCTTTATTATGGCTCTGTGCTCTTCCTGTTTTCAAGGTAGTGAATGCTGAACTTTTTGCCTCTAGAGTTTTACTATGAGTTCTGTTCTTTGAGATCAGTATGCTTTTCTGGTGTGAAGTTGTGAAAGATGCAGCATTATGCCGTGATCTTGAAAACTGGAAGTCCACGTAGCAAAGTGCAGAAAACATTTGGAAAAAACTAGACTTACATGTAATGGTCATGATTATTAAGATGTACATCACCACGAGCCCATGACTATATGGTAACTATATAACATGCTTCTCTCTTCTGCTCCTTGCATGTTGATATGGACACTTACCATCTTTCCGATGTAGAATTGGAAGATGGCTTTACTCTTTGAATGAAGACACTTATTGTTAATACAATAACGAACATAGAATTATTATTGAAGATAGCAGTTGCAGTCGTTTATAGTTGACATGTTTGTCCGCCTGTGGGTCTACCTTAGTTATTACTACTACTAACTTACCATTATTATGTTGTACAAGTGATGCATAGTTATTACTGATGCAACTTGGAAAGTTTGGATCAGTATCACTGTCAGTGAGAATAGCTTATTACGTAATTGCAGCTATCTGTTTATTAATCTTCTTGGAGCTATCAATGGTTTCTGTCTTCATAAATCTGCTTGGTGAATTTCACCAGAACCTTCCCAGTGAAATTTCAGTGAACCTTGAACTCTAAACAAGATGCAAAATATGGTTTCTAAGTTGGTGCAATGTTACTCCAGAAACTCCATACTCAACAATAGCCTGATTACATTTTACAACAGTTTGGAGGATTCCCATGATTTTTCCTAGCTGCTCTACCCACCTCACACATTGCAAAAGATCAGGCATGATAGCTTCTAAATCTCCAAGAATTCTTGTAAAATTGCAGCGTCTAATAGTTTCCGAAGATAATTTGGGTCTAAGACAACTCCAAGCAATACAATTTATAGTTGTACTGATTAAGAGCACATGACTCAGAGAAGTTGATGGTGGAGAATGTATGAAACACAGTTGGAATTAAAAAAATTAACATATGTATTAAAGGTAAGTAAGGCCCTTGTGTTACAAAATAAAATGTTGGTCCTCATCTTTCATGAAAATTTATACGCGGTTGAGAGTCACAAATGAAAATTGTCTATGCTAAAACTACTATCTTAACAACTATAATCAACATGAAGATAAGCACCGTTATGTGCAGACAAGAAACTTAGCATTTTGCTTACGCCAAAGCATTGGCTCCAGAAACGATCTCCAGAATCTCCCCGGTAATCTTTGCTTGACGCTCTCTGTTGTAGATCCTGGACAAAGTTCTCTTTAACTCCACAGCATTATCGGTAGCGTTGCTCATGGCACTCATCCTGGCAGCAAGCTCACTGGCTAGCGATTCCTGCAATGACCTCAGTATTTGACTGTTCAAGTAAAGAGGCAGAAGGGCGTCAAGAATTTGAACTGGGTCCTGCTCGAATTGCAAGATTGGCGAAAAATCTGCAGTTTTGGTCCTCACAACATCTCTTTCCACTGTTAGCTTGCCTTCCTTTGTTGTCAGCCTGAAGAACTCATCTTCTGCTGCATCAACACAGATTCCATTCACATCACATATTTCTCCTTTTGGTGATAAGGGCAGCAACGTGTGAATTACTGGATCAGATTTCACCAAAGACACGAACTTGGTGTAGAGAAGCTCAACTTTATCAACCTCTTCACTTACGAACAGGGAAAAGACGTCATCGGCTATCACCTGGGCTTCTTTGGCAGTGGGAAGAGAACTGCCTTCAAGAAACTTATCCACAGGAATGTAAGGTCGACGAATAAAATACGAGTTACCCTTTTTACCAACACTGATCACAGTGTAATCAAGGCCAAGTTCCTTTAGTTCTCTGATACGGGACTCGGCCTTTTTGATGATTGCATTGTTGAATCCACCGCAGAGGCCACGATCACCAGTTACCACGACAAGAGCCACTTTCTTGACCGGCCTAACTTTGGTCAGAGGGATATCTATATCCTCTGTTTGGAGCTGCTCGTTGATGTTGTAGAGAACTTCAACAAGTGTTTCTGAGAAGGGCCTGGCATTAACCACAGCTTCTTGTGCTCTTCTCACCTTGGCAGCAGCAACAAGCTTCATGGCCTCGGTGATCTTCTGTGTGTTCTTGACAGAATCAATACGGTCACGCAGTTCACGAAGACCGCACTGAATGGGGGTGGAAGTTGATGATCTTGAAGGGCTAGAAGAGCTAGGATTTGGGAGCTGAAAAGGAGTGATAAAAGAGCGAGAAGAGAGTGCAGAAGTGTCCGAAAGAGAAGGTTTTGAGGACACCCACATTGTGATATTCGAGCAAGACATGGTTTTCTGCACCTCTCTCTTGAGCTCTGCAGAAAGGTGGCTATGGAGGAAGAAAAGAGAGCAAGTGAGTTCGTCTGAAAGAGAATTAGTTTTCAGTCTTATCTCTATTGTTTTTTGATGCTGGTATTTGTGGGTGAATTTTCTTGGTGCTGGAAAGTCGAAAAAAATGAAAGGTGGAGGATTGTGTGGTAGGATGAGGTTTCAGGATAAGGATTTCCAAACTTGAAGGGCTGCGGTTGGGAAGGAAACCTTGATTTGGGAGGAGTTTCGTACCATAATGGTAACTATTTTGATTTAAATCTGCTCTTGATTAAGATATAAAAATGCGTTCATAGGGGTTCGAAGAGGTATCATTTCTCATTAGCGTTTTTTTTGTACGTTGGTTAACGATCTGGTTACTGTTCCCTTGCGAATAAGCGACCAGTATCTCAAGGCAAAGTAGCAATCAAACACGACGTTAGTAAAACAGAATTTCTTATACACTCTGGCAATTAACTACATTAGAATTCTCTGAAAATGTCTGAAGAAGTCCTCCCTTCAAAGAAGCAATTAGGTATCACCGATTCTTTTCAACATAACATGCATGATTGTTGGGAAGTGAAAATCTCTGTATCGGGTTTCTATTGGAATAGAATTGTGGCTTTACATCAAGTACATGTATAACACACTTATATTCACCCATGATCACCCGCGCTTTACTCAAACTCATGGGCCAGATCTTTAATAATTGGACTAACAATTGCTTCATATGTCTGGCTATCTGGGATTACACCCTGGAGGACCAAATAATCATGCAATTTGACGACTTCTTCAGAACTTCCCTTGTTGCTAAGGCTTGTCACTAAGGTGGTGTAGGTTATAAAATCCGGAGCCAAATCCTGTGAGAACATAATACTCACAAGTTCCTTAGCATGCTCAAATAATCCAAATTTGCAGAGGAAGTTGATCATAATATTATAAGTAACCTTGTTTACCAAGAAGCCTGCTTTTCTCATACTTGTAAACAACTCAAATGCCTCTTTGATCATCCCAGCGCGGCAATAGCCATCCAACAAAGTGTTATATGTGACAGCGTCATACATATTTATCCTTTTCATCCCATCTACCAAAAACCTCGAGCAATCTATAGATTCCTCTTTGCATAAACCATCTAAAAGGGAATTGAAAATCACCAAGTTTGGATTCTTGCCCACCTTAACCATGTCGGTATAAACCTTAGCTGCAGTTTCCATTTCACCTGCTTTGCAGTATCCATTGATCATGGTACCATATGTGACCTGGTCAGGAATTAAACCACGAACAAACATGCTGCAGAGCAGTTGTTTGGCTCCAGATGTATTATTAATTCTGCAAAGATAATTTATGAGGATATTGTGAAGGAAAGCATCTTCCATAAGATTCTTTTCTACTAACCAGCTGTGGAACTTTATAGCTTCATTTACATGTCCATTCCTACATAATCCCTTTGCAATGATAGAATGGGTGAACCGATCAGGGGTTATATATTTCAACATCATATCAGACAATAACAAAGCAACTCCACCAATATCTCCTTCCACGTAAAGCCAGTGTACAAATGAATTATAAATGACTGCATTAGGGATCAACCCGCTTTCCACCATGTTATTGCATAGCCTAAATGCCTCCTCTAGATACCCATTCCTCAAATACCCATCAATCAGTGTTGCATAAGTCCTTATATTAGGCTTCACATCCATCTCTATCATTTTAGCTAGAATTCTTTTCGCAATTTCCAGTTTGCCTTTCTTGCAGTAACCATTGATGAGACAATTGTAAGTAACTGCATTAGGGGATACAATGCCTCCCGACATAGCTCCCATTTTCTCAAGAAGCTTTACTGCTAAATCGAGGTCATCTGCACTACAAGCCCCATTAATGAGCATATTGAATCCGATGACATTAGGCACAATCCCCCTCTTCAGCATCCTATAGAACACAGAAATTGCTTCAGATAATTTACATTCTTCACAAAAAGCATAAATTAGCAGATTAAAAGTATTCACATTCTCATAATACTCATATGAAATCATTTCTCTGTAAACCATCCAAAACCTCCGAACCTCACCTATCTTCAAGAGATGGTTCAGGAAATTGTTCCATGCATGAATTGAAACCCAGTAGTTCTCCATTCTCAATTTCTTAATCACTCCATATGCACCCTCAGTTGCCCCAGTTTGCGTACAAGCCCTAATCAATGCATCAAAAACAGCATTACTTGGAGAGCACACACTCAAGCTATTGATTAGGGCTTCCAGAACCTCTAAAGACAAATAGCCTTTTGACATCATCAATTCTTTCATCAAGCACACTGCTTCGTCATAGTTCCTTTGGTCCACCATCGCATGTACCACAATACAACAAGACTCTAATGAATCCAAGATGGCTTTCTGTCCTCCAATTCTTCGGTAGACCTCTAAAAGCAGCTGCGGGGAGCTCTGAAACTCTAGAAACACACGAGAAAGCAGAGAATTTGTGAGACTCGAAGACAGTTGGTCCAAGAACTTCCATTTCTTCTGCCTTATATTCACACAGACAGCGCTAAAGATTATATCTTCAGCACTAGGGCGTGTGGATTGCTTAGCAAAATGAAGGCCTCTGACAAAAAGATTTCTGCTTTTAGATGAAAACAAGCCCAAAAACATAGAAAAGATGAAACTCAGTTCATAGCACGGTCTTTTCTATCTCCAAAAAAAATAAAACGTAACAAAAATCGCATAGAAGTAGAAGCTAGTAAGAAAACCCAAAAAATTAAGGCCTCGAAAACCCTAATAATGAACCAATTTGGAGCTGTGGTTCAAGAAACAATTGTAACCAAATGAAAAACACACTGCCAAGAGCTGGCGTGTATGAAATCCCAATCAATAAAAAAATTCATCAACAAAGCCTGAATGGGTTGAAACTGTAGCAACTTCATTAAATACACAAGCTTGGAGATGGAGTGGAGGACTGACTTAGGGTTTTGATGCGTTGTCATTTCAGATTTGAGTTTCTAGTGGAACATATGTGTTAGAATATATATATATATATATATATATATAAATAAACATATTTTTATTTAATTGTTTGAAAATTTTGAAATTAAATATTGAAAATGAAAATATAAAATAATGGGCTTCCATGGGTTGTAGTTGGGCTTATAGAGATTAATGATTATTTTGGGCTGGAGATGTGTCTTAAATATTGGGCCTAGAATGCTAGTATTAGTTTTGGGCCTGGAATACTACTACTAGTAGTAGTAGTAGTTAACAATTGTTTTATCTAATAAAGTATTTATGATGTGAATTTTATACTCCAAAACCCCAGGCCGAGGGCACAAAACCCACAATCCACACCGCTGGAGCTGGACTTGCACAGTGACACAGAATGGAGTTTCAAAAGAGGAAGTCCGCCGCCCTTGCCGCCATGAACTCGCCGGCGCCCGACAAATCCCCCAAAGGCACCGTAGACGCGCCAATCATCCCTCTGTTAACCGCCATCAACTCCCATCCCTCTTACTTCACCACCAGTTCCTGCTCCGGTCGCATCACTATACTCTCTCAGCCCACTGCCTCTCCCTCTGCATCCAAGAAAAAAGCCAGGGGAGGCTCCTGGCTCTTCGTCTCACACGATCCGGTTAACCCCTCCTCCGTGGTCACCCTACTTTTCCCCCCGTCAGCGACGCCCGCTCAGAGAGATTCGGATGAAGAGCCTAGGCTGAGTGAGAGCATTGTGTTCAGGTTTGAACCATTGATAATAGCCGTGGAGTGCGAAAATGTTGAGGCTGCTCAGTCATTGGTTTCTCTTGCTATTTCTTGTGGGTTCAGAGAGAGTGGGATTACGAGTGTGAGCAAGAGAGTCATCATTGCAATAAGGTGCTCCATACGTTTGGAAGTGCCCCTGGGGGATACAAAGAGGCTTATGGTGTCTCCAGAGTATGTGGAGTATCTTGTTGAGGTTGCTAATGAGAAAATGGGGGCTAACAGGAAAAGAACTGATCTTTTTCTTATTAAGCTGATTAATAATTCGTTTGCTGGACATGAGATTCGAGTGAATGGTGAAATGAACATCGACCCTGCTGAAACATTAGCAGATGCGAACAAGTTTGGATTTTTGGGGAATCTTGTGGAGAATGGAGTGAAGGACCTGGAGGCAGAGTTGGGTTCTGAAAGCAAACATAAGCATAACATCGATGATGGTAATTGATACTAATAATTACTCTCAAGTTTGAGATTTGTGTCATGGGTGTAATCATTTTTTATTCTTGACGCTGACTTAAAGATTGGTTTATGAACCTTAGTTGGATGCTTACTTGAGGAACGATGTGAGGATAAACATCTATACAGATACATAATAAGTAACTAAGCTCATCAATGTGGTTTACATATCTGCTGTAGAAGATTTTGTGTGCATCACTATGTGCATGTAATTATTTGTTCACAAGTGGTGTTATTTGAGCACACTCCTCTGCCCTGGTCATGGGTGGAATATCCACTCTAGAGGGATCTATACGAACATATGCCTTGTCTGAAACTGATGTTATTTCACACAATGTACTCCCGCATGAGATTACACTTGTACACCTTTTTGGTATTGCTATAAATAAATGGTACTACTCTTACAAACTACTACATGTGTGATTGCAGGACTCCTTTCCCTTAATGTGACAGGAAGTTTAAATCTTTAAATCATTGACAGGATCCATGGAAGTAGTGGGTATCAGTCTGTCTGCTCTCGAGGTAGTTGGTGAACCTGTTGAGAGGCTGTTCTTGTGGGGTCATTCTGCATGTACCCTAAACCAAAAAAAGATTATCATTTTTGGTGGCTTTGGAGGCATTGGAAGACATGCACGCAGAAATGACCTCTTGCTTCTTGATACAGAATCTGGAATTATGGAGACAATTGCTGCTACAGGAGCACCATCTCCACGATTAGGTCACACATCGTCTGTTATAGGAGATTTCATATATGTGATTGGCGGCCGAGCCGACCCAGTGAATATATTGAATGAAGTTTGGGTGTTTAATAATGCAAAGAAAGAGTGGAAACTTTTGCGATGTGCTGGCACTTTGTTCCCTCCTAGGTAATGGCTTAACTATTACAAAGTCCTGTAGCTATTCAGTTTGCTAAGACTATCCATATCATCATGCATGCTATGTTCACTCTAATGCACTTTTTGATGCTACGTTCCCCAGGCATCGGCATACTGCAGCTGTTGTTGGTTCAAAGATATATGTGTTTGGTGGGATTGATAACGATGCAGTTTTATCATCACTGTATGTCTTTGACACAGACACCTCCGAGTGGTCAGAGATAGAAATTCGAGGAGACCAACCTGGTCCTCGTCATTCACACTCAATGGATGCAAGTGGATCAAAGTTATATATCTTTGGTGGTTACAACGGAGAGAAAGCTCTTGGGGATCTGCACAGTTTTGATATCAAAACAGGTCTTTGGAGGAAGCTAAAGACAAATGGGCCATCACCAAATGCTAGGTTTTCGCACTTGATGTTTATTTATTCTAACCATCTTGGTATTTTTGGGGGCTGCCCCGTCGTTGACCATCTGAAATTGTCTTTGTTTGACCTTCAGTCTGAGTCTTGGAAAAATATAGTGGTAAAGTCTATTGAAAAAGGCCTTTTTGTACGAAGCACAGCCAATGTTGTTGGTGATGATCTGATAATAATTGGTGGTGGAGCATCATGTTATGCATTTGGCACAAAGTTCAGTGAACCAATGAAGATTAACCTGCTTCAGTTAATGTCCTTACGTGATAATACTGTACCTACAGCTATTGGAGAAAAGCATGTGGATTACCAGACGGAGCAGAGGAGTAATACCCTTCAATATTCTCAGAATATAAATGAACAAAAAGTTATTGCGGATAATGACCTAGAGTTTGAGTTTGAAGACCCAGTGGTAGCTAGTGGAGGCTTGGATTTAGGCCTGCCTTGTGTTCTTCGGTTAGAAAAACAATATGCGAAATTGGGGAAGGACATATTGAAAAAATTCGGGTGGTTAGATCTTGACAGGAAGGTTTATTCTCAGGCTGATGGCATGCATATCTGTCTTCCTATTACTGAACGATTCTGCACTATATTTGAGGATAAACAGGACTTGGGAGATAAATTTGAACCACTAACTGATCTTCAGTCCTTGAAGCCATCCACGTGGCAGATCTGGTTGGAAGACACATCCAGTTCAGCGGCTATGAATCTTCTAATAACATGTCGTGCAACTAAAATTGTGGATAACGTTATGAAAGTCAAGAAAACTCCAATCTCTCCTTTCAAAGTGATGAAGGAGGCTGTAGCCACTTTGTTGAATCATCATGATCTGCCATCAGAACTTCTAGAACAACTTCCATCAAGGTCGTTTCTTAATCATTTAAGGATCATGAGCATGAAACTATTATTATTTGTTTTTAATTTCAGTTCCATGTGCTCCTCTCTTATCATTATGCACTCATATGTAGCAGATGGGAGCGACTAGGGGATATCATTGTGCTCCCTGTATTCTCCTTCAAGGATCAAGTGTGGGACTCAATTGGAAAGGAGCTTTGGCCTCTTGTTGCAGAGTCACTTGGGGCCCGTCGTCTTGCCCGACAAGTAAGTAACAGATGCAGAACTTCATCTCATATTAGCCCGTTTCTTCATGATGCGTCCTCCAGTTCCTAATTGAAAAAAATACAATATATATTTGCAATTACTTGTAGCACTTTCACTCCCTATCTGAACTGCACAGGTACTCACCTTTGAATCAGCATGGTATAAGTTTAGATGCAGTGATCTGACATTGGGGGAAAACAATTACATTACAGCATCTTATCTACTGTTAGAACTTGACCAAATCATCCTAAGTTATTGATTTGGACTTATCAAACTTTTCCTTGTCAATAGCTAAAAATCCATTTGAGAATAATGATAAAGCTTTAGTGAAAACATCGTATTTGGTTAGAGTTGAAGAGGTGACTGCTGATGGAGTGTGCTGATGATATCTAGGGCCGAATTGCACAAACTGGAACAAGAGACAGCAAGTTAGAGATTCTTGTTGGAGATAATGGCTGGGTTGATCACCGTGAAAATGGCATAGTGTATTCTTTTGATGCAACGAAGTGCATGTTCTCTTGGGGCAATCTTTCTGAGAAGCTGCGCATGGGCCATTTTGATTGCAAAGATCAAGTAATTGTGGACTTGTTTGCTGGTATAGGATATTTTGTACTCCCATTTCTGGTGAGGTATGTTATTCCTAAAGCTGTGTTCACTTCTTATCTAATTGCAGATAACCTCACTACAGCTCTAGGTTGTGGTGCTACTTCAACCTGCCCAAACTGTCTTTATTGTATTTGATTATTGCACTTCAGTCTCTGTACTTTTATGTCATGTGGCTAATCAGGGCCAATGCCAAGATGGTGTATGCTTGCGAGTGGAACCCCCATGCTATTGAGGCCATCCGTCGTAATCTTGAAGCTAATTCTGTGGCTGATCGTTGTGTTGTGCTGGAAGGGGATAATAGAGTTATGGCTCCTAAGGTATAAAGGACTGCTACTTTTATTAATGTTTGAACTCATTTTCCGGTTTTCCATGGCTTAATTTGTCAATTTTTAATCCTGTTTCATTCTTGATAGTCATCATGTTTTCACTCTGTGTTGGACCATGAAGGTGATCATGATAGTGCAATCATAGAATGAGCTCTGTTTGATAATGTTGATTTTCCATCTTAAAACGATCCTCAGATTGTGCATAAGAATTTGCTCTTGCTGTTTTTAATTTTGTTAGCAATTTTCATTTGACACAGGGAGTTGCGGATCGAGTCTGTCTTGGTCTCCTGCCGTCAAGTGAGTGTAGTTGGGTCACTGCAGTCAGAGCCTTAAGGTGTGTTGACCACCATTCCATAGATTTTGGCATGATATAAATTCTGGTGTCCTGATAAATTATATCATCTGTGAAATACCTAGAAATCCACTACGGATATAAAAACAGCAATACCTAGCATGTTCTGTGGCACTCTGATATTTTTCTTATACATATTGGACGAGAACTATATCACTCTGAAGGTTCCTGTCTGGCTTTCATAGATTTTTTAGCATCCCACCCTTTTGGATTATCTAACAATTCTTCTAGTGTGCTCTCATGTTAACTTATCCTTATGATTTTTTCAAAATTTACCAATACCATGCATTTTTCTTGTGGTCTACAACACTATAGAAGGCTTCAGTTTTCTTGTGTGCATTTCAAGATCCAGAGTCATTGTTTCAACTTTCCACTAGGGGACATCCCTGTGGATTGAGTTCAAGATCTTGAAGGTCTTGGGTTCAAATTTGGGTGGATACGTGAGTATGATGGGTGTGTCTGGAAAAAATAAAATAAAATGAAAATCATTGTTTCAACTTTCTTGGTCGCTTTGCTGGGTTGCCTATCTTGGTGCTATTTCTTATTCCAATTTTCCTCGCTACATTGAAATTGCAGAGATGAGGGTGGAATGTTGCATATCCATGGGAATGCGAAGGACACTGAGGAGGGGTTATGGACAAAGCATGTTGTTCAATCCATTTCCGACATTGCGAAATCAGAAGGTATCTTACACTCCACTGATGTCTATGTAATTTTTCTGCAAGGAAGACGAACTGTGGAACTAACCACACAATCTAGGACTTACTAGTTCGTGCATGTGTTGATGTATGGCTGCTCTGCAGGTCGTTCCTGGGAGGTTTCAATTGATCATGTCGAGAGAGTAAAATGGTATGCTCCGCATATTCGCCATCTCGTAGTTGACGTGAAATGCAAACAAACGGATTGACGCATGGTGTCATGCGTTCAATTCCTTGCCTCTCTGCAAAAAGGTAAGGTCGATTGGCTCGCAGAAAGAAATTTCTTCCAATTTTGTTCTTGGAGCAATGAAGTGCGTGCTGGCTGATGATTCTTGCCAACTAATGCACGAGGAACAGAGCTGGTGCTCCGAGAGAAGACCGAATTTTGGGAAGTTTGCGACTTGGCAGCCCTGTGTGTATTTGTTGATTAATGAACTGTCGAAAAGCCACGTTAATTTGTATGTAAAACGAATTTCATATCTCCACTCAGACCATATACGTTAAATTTAATTAGGCAATCAAATCAATGTTATAAAATGAATTTGGGGGGGTCGAGGTGGGTGGAGGCGATAGTCATGTAGCACGTCATTCCTGTGTTATTTACTACTGTTTGTGTGACGTTGATTAGCACTGATTTATTTAGACAATGACATTTGAAAAGTGGTATATGTGTAGGGATAACGAGAAAGTGTCGGCAGCTCCGTGACCCGGTCCGGTCCACAAATTACTCGGACCTCGGCTGCTTCGCCGCCCCTCCAATTCGCGCAGAGGAAAAAGCAAATACCTGTACCCTAATATCGTGTAAATCAAAACATATTTTCGAATAAATGGTAAATATGAGTGGACAAAAACATATAAGAGAAAGATAACAAATAGATGTTTTTAGGTGCGCACAACCGATGCTGCATTATTGCCAGTGTGTAATGATTGAGAGAGACAATTCTGATAATACTAGTCAATGTACCTTTCCTTGATAAAGAAGCAGCAGAAGGTACTTTCTTTCGTTTCTACATTATTTGTACATAGTGTTTGGTGGGCCTTCAATTGGTTTGGATGCCAGCATAAGATTTCTCTATTTTAATAAATACTATGTGAATGTTAGTAATAGAAAGTTGTATGGGTGTGTTTTTGGTGGGCAAAGCAGCTTTGAATATCCATTTCAGAATCTGCTGCATAGATCCGGTTGATATTATTAATTGAAACATGACCCATCCTGTTAAATCGGCATAGCAATTAAGAGAAGTTTGACTAAAACAAGATGATCCCCACACTCATAAACTTTGATTATGCACCTACACTTGGATGAGTATTTTCCTGTAGTGTTGGAGTATATTGCTCGTATATGTATCTACTACTTTTAACCTTTCTCTCCTTTCTTGTTACGGCTAAGGGTGTATTTGGTTTCATGTATTTTGTATTTAAAGGAAAGATTCTAAAAACTATTTCAGTTGCTTCTATTTGAAAAGAATATGAAACTCATTAATATTCAACAAGACATAATTTCAAGTTAGAATTGAATTATTTGAAATCTTTTAAATTTTAAATTATGCAAACAAATTTAAATATTAAAATTTTAAAATTTAAATCGGTCAATCCAATCACAACGTAATGAAACTTAAAACGTTTTCAAGGCAATTGTTTCACTATGAAATAGAAGAGAATAAACGTATATATAATTCTATTGTGACGATGAATTTAAATTCTATACTATGTAATAAGTGTCTGTATGACATTTTTATAATTTGTAGAGCCTATACTGACATGTGATGGTGACTGAATTGAGACCACTCAGCCTCACTTATCAAACCTTTATATATATGTTTTTCCTTTTTTTTTTTTTGTGAAAATATATGTGCAATTTTTTACCCACTTTTTTGGAGCTTTTGGCATCTATCAATCATGGTTAAAAGGAAAGAACTTAAGGTAAATTGAGATGTAAAAAACAGGAAAAAGGAAAATGGGAAATTGGCCGCTTTAAGTTTTATCAGTTTCTCAAAGTTTGAAATAATAGAGTAAAAACAGCGAAGGGTCTGGTGAGGAGTAAGTGGTGCACAGTTACAGAGGTCAAAATAAGGAGCATTATGCATCCAAGCCCAATCTTCCTCATTATTTAAAGTAGGAAGCAGGTGATACAAGAGAGAGTGCGTGCTGCAGAGGGTCAGACAGTCCCTTTACTGAGTAGAAAGCAAGAAAAACCGCAATAATGTCTTCCAACTCCAAAACTCTCTTCTTCTTCCTTGCAATTCTCTACTTCTCATCAGTCTCTGCTATAGCAGAAAATGAGGACCCTGGTCTTGTTATGAACTACTACAGGGACTCCTGCCCTCAGGCTGAAGATATCATCAAAGAACAAGTTCAACTTCTTTACAAGCGCCACAAGAACACTGCCTTTTCTTGGCTCAGAAACATCTTCCATGACTGCTTCGTTGAAGTAAATATTCATTGCTCAAGAATTTTCCACTTTCTTGATCTTTGTACAGTATAGTTCAAGACTTGTTAACTGTAATGTTTTATTTTTGTGTTACAGTCATGTGATGCATCCCTGTTGCTGGATTCAACAAGGAGGATGTTGTCAGAGAAGGAAACGGACAGGAGCTTTGGGATGAGGAATTTTAGGTACATTGAGACTATCAAAGAAGCTTTAGAGAGGGAGTGTCCTGGAGTGGTTTCCTGCTCAGATATTCTTGTTTTGTCGGCAAGAGATGGCATTGTTGCGGTATTAGTTTTATACACTTTCAGTGCTTCAGCTTCTCAGAAATGCATGTTTTTTCATACATGTTTAGTTGTTTACTACTATTGTTTCTTCACTTGAACTGGTCGTGCCATTCGTATGTACACCTTGTAAAATTCTGGTAAAGATGCTCAAGGTTTTACAATTTTTCCATATTCTTGCAAGCGGTGTGGATTTTTTAAAGTTGAAAGAGAAACCTGCTTGAGTAGCTGACTGAAATTCTTGTCTTTTCCACTAATGGAATGCTGAGATTGTTTCTTTTACCTGAACTCTGAAGCATCCTGTTTTTAAGTGTCGCGTGACTGAGTCTGCGAAGCTGCCCATAAAATCACATGATGTGGATTTGAATTGTTTGTAGCTTGGAGGGCCATACATCCCCCTGAAAACTGGCCGAAGAGATGGTAGAAAAAGCAGAGCAGATATACTAGAACAGCACCTGCCAGACCACAATGAGAGCATGAGTGTTGTTCTTGAGCGGTTTGCTAATATTGGAATTAACACCGCTGGAGTTGTTGCTTTGCTTGGTATACATTTAAATTTTGTATATTAAGAAGTTTTTTCTCTTGAATATAATTGATTGATCCATAAGTCAAATTTGATGAAGTTAAGGTTCTCGACTGATTCTCCACTATTTGATTTGTTCCCACAGGTGCTCACAGTGTGGGCAGAACCCACTGTGTCAAGCTGGTTCACCGGTTGTACCCAGAAGTGGATCCGGCGCTCAACCCAGCCCATGTTGAGCACATGCTCTACAAGTGCCCGGATGCCATCCCCGACCCCAAGGCAGTGCAGTATGTGAGGAACGACCGTGGCACCCCGATGAAACTCGACAACAATTACTACAGAAACATATTGGACAACAAGGGTTTGCTGATTGTGGATCACCAATTAGCCACAGACAAGAGGACCAAGCCCTTTGTCAAGAAAATGGCCAAGAGTCAGGACTATTTCTTCAAGGAGTTTGCTAGAGCCATTACTACTCTCTCTGAGAACAACCCTCTCACCGGCACAAAGGGTGAGATCAGAAAGCAGTGCAACCTCGCCAACAAACTCCATTGAAATGTTGCCAGTTCTGTACTGATAACTTTTTCTTCTTAGCATGTCTGAGAAGATAGAGTGAGAGGGATGATAATAAGATGGTGTGTTTTCTTTACTGGGGTTTGTTTCTTGCAACCAGTATGAGTGGTAGCAGAGAATGGCAAGAATTGGTGGTGGCCATGTTAATCATAGCTCTGTTTGTAGTGCAGATATATGCGCTTCTTGTGGGGGTCTACCTTTCATGAGATGAATGGGGTTACTAGGTAGGGGGATTGTTGTATGTAAGGATTGGAGGGTGTATGATGCATGTATTGTAATGATTAAAGATCCATACTCGTATGTGCTATTCATCCCAAGGAAACATCCAATTAAATAATCCAACATGACTTTTCTAAGTCATGCAGGGGGCCCTACGGATGAAAGAGGAATGATTTAATATAGATGGATAGCATGAAGATAAGATTGCTTTACATAAGCAAATATGACCTTAATGCATCACCCATATGACCACAAGAATGGAGTATATCATGTGATTCTGATAGAAGATTGGCGGCCTAGATGGAGAAATAACTCGAAAATAGTATGATTAGCAGACTGTTCGTTGATGGAAGTAATAGAACTAGCATTTTAAACTTGAAAATGTAAAGCATTACTATACACACAGGAGTGTATTCTTACAAGATTAAACAGTAAGAACTGTTGTACATTTGAAAATTATGACCATAGCTTCCAAATACAGTAAAGGATCGACAAACCAATAATAGAACTAAGTATCCATTAACACAAAAATTATAAACAATCTGAACTAAAAGGCCTCACAAACTGTAACCCTATCACCTTCGAAGTCATTGAATAAGAAGAGATGATCCATGCAGGAACTCAAGAGACCATGTTACGTTACACCCATGGTCGACAGTTTTTGTTATCCTAAGCAGAGGTCTTCATGTCCGAAAAAAATTCTGCTCAGGCAGCATTTTCCTTGATCTAGAACAGCTTTACCTGTTGTTGTGTTCCACTTCTCATCATTGCACAAAACTCCTCGTAGTTGATTCTCCCATCCTATAAAACAGAACCTTGTAAGTCCTCTATCTTAGTTCATTAGAGATGATAAGAACCTTGAAATCTAGATTCAGGCCAACTTACATTATCTGTGTCCACTTCAGATATTATCTCTTTGATGGTGGCCTCATCCCCCATTCCGTACTCCTTCATAGCAGTTTCCAGTTCATCTCTTGTGATATAGCTGAAATCATTTAAAGTGAAGAATGACAAGTTAATTATGCTAATGCGTGAGAAAATCACATCATGCCACATAATTGGTACATTAACAGAAAATGAAAAAGTTGAACTAACATCACTAAGCTGGAGATCAATGTACTCAAAGAACAAGGAGTACAATTCTCATCAGTTTAGAGTGAAAAGACAGTACTTCTCAACTATCCTTAAGCATGTAAAAGGGAAATGCTGTATTCAGTCAATAATGAGTGGCTAAAGACTATTATCTTGGCTTACCCACTGCTATCCTTGTCAAAAAACTGAAATGCCTTAAACAGATGTTCATCTCTTTCCAGCTTATGTCTGTGCATCGTAGCTGTGATGAACTCGATGTAGTCGATTGTTCCATTACCATCCACATCAGCCTGATTTGAACAGTACAATAGTTGAATTGTATAAAGAAAGGAGTCAAACAAATAAAGG
>NC_026156.1:3308666-3389496 GCF_000512975.1 Sesamum indicum
AAGAGTATGGTACTCACAGCTTCCATGAGTTGTTTCACTTCAGCCTCTGAGAGTTTTGATCCAAGCCGAGCCAATCCAGATTTCAATTCTTCATAAGTGATTGTCCCACTCCTGTCGGTGTCAATATTTGTAAACATTGCCTTAAGACCCTTAATTTCTTCCTCCGATAAACTTTGTGCAATGACCTGCAAACATTTCCGTAAACAGTAGAGCATTGTAAGATAAAGTAAAGAGAATTTCCACCTAAGTAACATCTCATAATTGACCTAATTACATATGCGATTAAACTCTAGACTAGAAACTTGCACAAACTTATGCACTAATTGAACAAAAATATGTAGTTTTCACTGCAGAGTTGCACATAAACTTCTGATCAACTGTCATATTCAGGTCATTCTTACACGCACATGTCAATATTAAACCAGCATTTGCAATCAATTGACCTCTTACTACAAATTCTTCATAAGTGTGAGCCGTTTTTCTCTTGGAGATGTAAAACTTTAAGCTGAAGCTCTAATGCTTGACTAGAGCTTGAAGACGTTGAGAGCACAGGCCAAGAGGGACCTGTATGATGGCTTGGAGGATGTATTTGAGTTTGATTAAGGGACCAAGGGTTGCGCTTTTATTGGGTGGCTAAGTTGGGGCAAGCTATTGATTTAAAGGGTTTGGTTGTATGAGAAGTTAGTTTTAGGATTGGAGAAAAAATAGCTCCATCACGTAATGATTTAGACTTACCCTGCAGTTGCAGCATCCAAAGATTGACTCTTGAAACTAATATGCTCAGCAAGCAAAGGAGCCAACCTTACGACTAGACCACAAAAATAGTGCTCTATTAGATCTATACAAGCCAGATAGGTATGGCATGGGCCTGACCATGTTCACCTATCTCCACTGCTAGATGAAGATAAGCTGGCCTAGTAAGAAAAATCTATTTTCTCGTGTCTTTCAAACAGTAAGGTGTAGCCAGATTACATCTAATTTGGAACTCACTGTCGTCGACTTCAAGCAGAATAGGACTCAAGTTCGTTACGGTGATGCGTCATATGACCTTACTTCAGAATTACATGATATCAAAACCAAAGAGCAGCCAGAAGACGTGCACCTAAAGAACCCTCCTCAACTCAACCAAGAAATCTATCCATCTTTGTGCAGATTATGGTCCCCTGCTTATATTTGATGGCATACATGATATTTGGCTTGCCAGCACTCCATTTATCCCAGCAATAAAAAAACTGAATTTCTGACGTTTTTAAGCTTTTTTTAAACCAAGTTTTTCCCTTATTTACTCCATCTATATGGGGGAAAGGTCTGCAATATCACACACTCAATGAATATATGCAAGCAGAAACTAATGGAGAACCATGAAAATGACTTATTTATGTGACCACATTGCTATAGAAATTTAAGATACCAACCAGATTCAGTTCCTCATAGAGTGAGCTGATTACTCACCTACACGTAATATTGGAAAACCATGTTTGATTATTGCCAAAACAAATCCATATAGTTACCTTTCAGGTAGAGTATGTTTACCTAAAAATGAACGCACAAGGAAAGACTTACCTTTAAAGCAAGTTTCTTGAGCTTATTCATAGCCCTGAACTGCTTCATTCTAGAGAGAACTGCACTATCTATCGGCTTGTCAGATGCTTGTCCCTTAATCCAGGGGTGCTCTTCACAAACAACCATAAAAGATGTTCAAGTAAGTTTTAGCAGAAAACACAACTATTTAGTTGGTTTTGAGTGTTATGCTCCTGAATGGGAAATCCACAAACTTCAGCTACAGATGGAAAGAGGAGGGCATATTACCAAGTACTTGAGCAGAAGTAATTCTCCTTTTTGGATCCTTCGTCAGCATTTTTCGAACAAGGTCTTTGGCACTATTTGATATGGAAGGCCAAGGCTGGCTGTCAAAATCAACTTCTTCTTTCAGTATAGCATCAAATATGCCCTTTTCATTTTCTGCAGGAAATTCCAGAAAACACTTAAGAGGAAAATTGATATGAGAAACATTATCATCTTACAATCTAGGTCTTACCAGCCCAAAATGGAGGTACACCACTGAGGAGGATGTACAGAATAACACCAGCACTCCATACATCTATTTCCTTCCCGTAACTTCTCCGCAACACTTCAGGAGCAACATAGTATGCACTACCAACTATATCACGGTATACCTTTCCTGAATTCATTCAATGACAATACATTTAATTCTAATGCAGAACATAACATCAGATGTATACAGAACTGAAACAGAAAATTTGGTAGTAGAAATTAGAGCAAGTTAGGTGCAAGCATGCATATCAATAATGTATTGGAAGTGAGAGAGAGAAAAGGAGAAGAAAAATGATTGGAGAGATAGTATCATATATTGCATTTTACAAATTAAGTTGGTTATCGTAGAAAGTAGTATCATATACTAACACGAGAAGGACTTAAACAGATCAGATGAATGATCAATTGATTAGAATTCGCACAATTAAAGAAGAAAAATTTTCATTCAGAAAACTATAGGATTTGATCTTATATAACTGGAAATACCAGAATCATGGAAGATAATCACCTTCTTCAATGAAGACAGAGAGCCCAAAATCAGTTGCTTTCAACATTGCCTTTTCATCCTTACGCGACAGCAAGAAATTCTCAGGCTTGAGATCCCTATGCATCACCCCCATAAAATGGCAATGGTGAACCACATTCACAATCTGCCTACAAAGATCAGCAGCAGCTTTCTCAGAATAATGACCCTGAGCAATAATCCTATCAAACAGTTCCCCCCCGCCACAAAGCTCCATTACTAGATGAACAGAGTTCCTATCCTCAAAAGCACCCTTGAATTCCACTATATTTGGCTGCCCACTTAAGTGCTGCATTATATGAACCTCCCTCTTCATATCCTCCTTATCATTCTTACTCACAAGTTTCCTCTTCAATATGGACTTGCAGGCATACTGTTGCCCAGTGGCAATCTCAGTACAAGAGTAAGTCACCCCAAACTGGCCCCTCCCCAATTCTTTCCCAATTGTGTATTTGGACTTGACATCCTCAAATGGCTTTCCCAGAATATTATTGTGCTCTAATTTCTGAACAGCGTTCTGGGGTTGCGGAGCAGGTCCGTGAGGAGCTGGAATTGGCGGGTGGGGCTGAGTTGGTGGTGTGGGGTGGTGGTGCCTTTCAGGCTGAGGTGTATATTGAGTTGATGGTTTCTGGTATTGGTGACTTTGTTGATACCCTGTGTTGCCTGCTCCTCCCGATCTATAACCATTAATATCTCGGGTGGAAGGCTCGTTCTTGCTGCAACACCCACCCATTCTTTCTAATTTCTCGGCAAGCAAATGAGATCAAGATTGCAACTTGACGAGTGGAGAGAACTGAAAACTTGTGTATCTTCTCAGTGAAAAGAAAAGGGTTTAATTATGAGAAATCTAGGAGGAAGATTCCAACTCCGCGCTTCACGTGGTAAGAAAAGCGCACACTCGGAATGTGAAAATAGCTCTGTTCTGAAGAGGGTTTGGCAATTGGCAGTGGTGATTTAAGGACAGAAAATCAGACTTATGTCCGTTGACTTCAACAACCCCGCCTTGCCTTGGTGCTGGCGCCCCGCGCTGTGTAAAAACACACGTTTTACTTTTTCCCTTTTGTTTCTCCGCAAGAAAAACACGACTTTTACCAACTTATTAATAGTGATGGACTTCTACAAGAAATTAAAAACGTTTCTTAGCGATTAGGTTAATTTCGTTCCGAAGAAAATTCACTATATTTGTTTTTATTTTTAAATTATTTTTGAAACAAGTCAAAACATATTTAATATTTGTCATTATTTAAAAACGCCTTATTTAGGTGTTTTAACTGTTTTAGTATAAATACATACATATACATAAATATATATAAAAAAGACATAATTTGACAATAAATAATAATTTTTGTCTCCCAAAATACAACATTAAATACATAATACTTATTTTAAATTATCTCCAAAAATAAATTCAAACATATATACTATTTCTATTACACACTTATTTATCTTTATTTTCTTCTCTCTATCTTCACAAAACACTCAAAAAAACGAATTTAAACATTATGATTGTTTTTCACCTTTTCTCCCTCATGTTCTGTAAAACTGAGAAATCAATTACAATATGCTAAAATTTATTTTAGTATATGACATTTGATTTTAATTTCAAAATAATACTTTTCCCAACTTATTTTAAATTAGTCTTTCGACTTTCAAAAGATGATTTTTCTATATTACTTTTATAAAATACTTTCATTTTCATAAAAAATATTTTAATCCCTCACTTTTTATCTTAATTTATAATTTGATCCCTAAAAAATATATATAACCATTTGGAATCCATTTTTCTTTCTTAATGATTCATATGATATTCATCTTGATTAATATGCATAAATTATATTATATTATGCGTCAAAAAGAGAGATATTTATTTTGGGAGCGTTAGAATATGCATAAGTTGAAGATATAATATCTTAATTGTATGCATCGATTATCATAGAATTTTAAATGATCGTAATTTTTAATTTAAGTGAATTCAATCTACCCATCATTTTGATTGTTTTCTAAAAAAGAATCCGACCCCTCACCACCAACCATCATAATATTTTATCGCTTCGACCATCACTCGGGCATTCTTTATTTATTTATTTTTTATTGACTATAATTATTTTTTATATTTTCTTTTAGTTAATATTTAGACTTGAAATCTTTTATATTATCGTTAGGATCGATTTACGATTGAGATAATCCAAATTTTAGCTATCATCATTTACTCTCACAATCATTATTATTTTTCAACATAAAAGATGAATTATTTATTAATTATAAGAACAGAGAAACACTCACACATATAAATGAGTCTCTCCAGTCCAATAAGTTTTCGTAAGAAAATAAATAATTTTGGAAATTCAACCTTGTGATTGAGGTGAATCTTTAATTATAATTAAAATTAAAAACAAATAAAAATAAGGAATTATTAAATTTTGCTGAAATTATATTACCGTAGAATTAATTTAATATATCATCTCTATATCCCAACTCCAGAAGAACAAATAAAAAATACCAACAGAAAAATGAAAAATAGGGGAGGGCTAACTAATCTACTCGGCAATGGTGCGCAGCGTTGGGGCCCAGGAGCTTTGACGTTGTACCTGCGAAAAATCAGCAGCGTTGATCCACCGGGAGAAGACTCGGTCCACAGGGACGTCCTGCATGCGAGCATTCGCCACCAGCTCCTCCAGCTCCCTCTTTGTAATCTTAATCTTCACCTTCTCCTTTGTAGGGGCTGGAATTCTGCTATCCTCACCGGGAAGGCATTCTTCTCCCGCGGGAGGCGGTGGCGCCTCGTGCTCCGGCTCGTCCCAACCATCCAAAGACGCCCACACCACGGCTGACTCACGTCTGCAACAGTTGCCCATGGATCTTTCCCTGCGTGCGCACAAATACACCTTTCAGTGTGTATATTTGTGTTTGACGGAATATAGCTATTTATACAGACTGCACTGCATGTGTTACGTACAGAAATTGGAAACAGTGATGTGATTACTAGAATCTTGAGCTGTTCAATCTATCCATTGTTGACAAATCATGGATGGAAGGTACTACGAAATCACATCTTCCCTTCATTTTTGAAATTGTCAATAAGCTCATTGTTAGCTTTGATTCTACAAATTAGATTTTTGTGACAAAAAATTTCATTAAAATAAATATGGGGTTTTAATTTGTTATAGTCAATATATAGTCATGATAAAAAGTAAAAAGTCATAATCAATACTAATTAATTATGATTGCGGCACTATTATTAGTCCTTGTTTTTGCAAGCAAAGTCAAAAAAATTAATTACAATTATAAATCATGATAAATATTTCGACCATAAATAAAGTCGAGACGAATGTTCATTAATCATCAAATTTAAACTAATAAGCTACACGAGTAATTAATTAATTAATTACACTGCAATAAACAGTTGTCCCACACGATCACATGAGTGTATTAATATTCGTCCTTACACTTTACTGTATTTATATCGGAATTAATGAAAATAAGGCACCTACCAAATTAATTTGTTTCCATAACTAAAATGACAGAAAATGATGTGCAGCGGCATTGATGGGATCCTTCTAAATTAATTTTTTTATTAAATTCATACATCTCTAAATATAACGTGTACGAGTATGACATGTATTTATATATTTAAAAATATATATTGATATTCTTAAATTAATTAATATATGATTATAATAATATTTAATAAATAATAAATCAATAATTTTATATTAATTAATAAATAAAAATATAATATTCTAATGATATATTTCCCATAATTGCTTATTATGATGTCTTTTGCTTTTGAGGGATGAAATAATAATAATAATAAAAAAGAAAGAAAATTAGGATTAAGAAGGGATCCTAAGATGGCGCATGAAATTTAGTGTACAAACATAAATACAAAGGACACCAACATGACAACAAACCAAGAACAACTCTTTCTCTCTCACACTCTCTCTCTTTCTCTCTCACACACATTTCTGCTTTTTGATTTGGGGTATGACATCTGTACTTAATGCATTAGCAAACAAAATCTCCCTCGACAAATTCACCTCTGCAGCTCAGAAACACACACCCCACTCATGTATACGTGGTTTTAGGTACACATCCATACATTCCAGATTTTCAACTAATTTTTTTCGATTACAGAAATGGAATCCAAGAATTTTTGTGGATAGTGATGGGCACGGATGAGCAAGCTCCGGCTCTTGGGTGGATTCGCAGTCGGAGGAATGGAATCGGAGGAAGGAGGACGAGGGTTGGAACTGAGCTCGCCGCCACCCCTTTTGTGCAATGGAAACTGCGTGGAGGAGACTCGGCAGCCCAGGCGGCGGTTTCTGCCAGGAAGCTAGCCGCCTCGCTGTGGCGGGTTTCTGCAGCTAACAGCGGTGGTGGAAGCGTGCGGTGGCAATGTGGGCCATTTGATCGGCTCAGATTTGAGGTAGGATGAGTTGAAGTCAAGGTTTTTTCAGTTGTTTTCCATTGAAATTTTAGATTACGCCTATCAGTGGAAATCTGATTGTAGATTTTGATTCAATATATTGCAACCTACGTCTCATGTTCGTTGGACATAGATAATGAGTAATGAAAGGAAAGATGATGAAAATGCATCTTGTTGTAGCCATAGAAACAATGAATTGCTCAATCTCTGCTTAATTTATCAAATAGATTCCGGAAACTGTAGGAAATTTTCTTGCCTACGCAGCATAAAGGTAACTTTGAGTGAAATGGATTTTATCCTCATGAATCTTTTCTCGGCTACCTCGTATTTGATTACGCTTGTTTTTGTCAGGGGCGAGCTCTGCATGTGATATTACAATATCAAATCCTCAAATAAATTAACGCTTTTAATTCTTACTGTTAGTTCCGCGTGCTAATTAATGTTAATTGTTAAATACAATCTAGTCTTTTCGTGTCTTTTCTTGTTTTGTTTGGTCTGGAGTTGCCTGATGGTGTTTCTGTTTCTCGGTTTGATCTTGATTAGCTGAAGTTTGATATACAGTTGTTCTTCTTAAGTTTGTCTAAGTCTTAATTGGTCTGATTCTTTTTAACTTTAGATTTTTAAGGATTTTGCCTTGTGATCTTAGTTTTTTACATCAGTGCCGATTCCTAAAATTGCGACTGAAGGAGTTACGAAATGGGATTACTGCTACTCAAAGGCATGGGTTGATGTTAGTTATTTTCGTGATTGTGCGGAGATTCTCAAGAATAATCAAGATATTGCAACTACACCAGTTGCATCTGCTAGATGTGCTGAATTGTTTAAAGCTCGTAAACGCATAAATGAACTCGAAGCTGAGCAAGGGTGGTCGAGGACGAAACTCAAGCACTTCCTGAAGAAGCTCAATGAAGAAAGGGCGTCATGGATTAGAACACAACACCAGAAGATGTGTTCGATGGTCAAGAATTTAGAGAATGATGTCAAAAGGGAAAGAAGAAAGTGTAGAAAGATGGATATTATGAATTCCAAACTTCTGAATGATATTACTGAAGTGAAGTTATCAGCTAGGAAATTCAAGCAGAATTTTGAAAAAGAGAAAAGAGCCCGAGAGTTGTGGGAGGATGTATGTGATGAGCTAGCTAAAGAAATTGAAGGCAGCAAAGCTGAAATCGAGGTGTTGAGGAATCAACATGCAAGAATTCAAGAGGAGGTGGAGAAGGAGAGGAAAATGCTGCAATTAGTTGAGGTTTGGCGGGAAGAACGGTCCCAAATGAAGTTGATCAATGCAAAGTTTATGTCAGAACATAAGTATGCCAAGATGAATAATCTAATTGTGGATCTTGAAGCATTCTTAAGACCATTGAATTCAACCACAGATATGGTTAAGGAATTTTCATCAGAAATTGAGGATTCTCAAACATGTGAAGCTGAAGTAATCAGGATCACTGACAATTGCTTTAGTCATAATCAGGCAAATTATGAGACGTTTGATGCTACCAGAAAGAGCGTTTGTTCAAATGGCTTAACTGGTGGTGGCAGTGGTTTTGAAGACGCAAGTTGTCAGGAGACTCTGACTCAAGCTGAGATTTATACAACTCGAATTAGTGGTGGGAGTGATCACTCGGTGAATAAAATCAGCAGAAGCAAATACACATCCAACTACGATGCAGAACACAAAGAAAATGCACACCACGGATATGAGAGATCCGAGTCCAATGAAATTTCTTCATCCGTATCATTAAAGCAATCAAAGAAGAAGAAAAGCTCAACCCTTAGCAAGCTCCAGAGAACCTTGCCAAGAAATGAAGACACATGCAAAACAATCTTGACAGATGGAATCAGTCGAAGGCCTTCAAATGGATCAATATCGTCGATTGCACCTATGGCTTCCCCACAAGGAGTGTGTAGTGAAAGGGTGGTAGATGGTCAGGATTTTGTCGGCCAATGGCGCTCGCACGATCAGCAGAGAAATCCACACGTTGTGCGAGCTATGAAAGGTCATATCGAGTGGCGACGAGGAATCCCAAGGCAGGGCTCGGCCGCCAACCTTCTGAAAGCCAAATTAGAAAGCCAGAAAATGATCTTGCGCAATGTACTCAAAAGAAGGAGTTGAAGTTAAATGCTTTCTTTAACATATTTTGAGCTCCTGTTGGTGCTGCAATGGCAAAATCTTTGCATATAGTAGAAACAAAATCATGATAGGCGTGGTTTGATAACTAAGATCATTTGGAGATCATGATGTCTGAATGATGACTGATTGCGTTCACATTTCTTTCTTGTTTTTTCACATTTGGCATCATTCAATGGGGACCCTTGCCCTTATACTTACATAATAGAAGGCAAAAGAATCGCAACACAGACAAGAGGAAGTGCTATGTTGCGAACTGTGATTGATGCCGTTCTTGAAAAACAAGGATCCGATGTTTGATCTGGTCGGTCTCCAGGACTACATGCCTGCTGAATGAAATGGCAGAGCCCAACCCCAACTCAACTGCGGGAAGGCTTCCGCCCAATGGATTCAACGAACCTCAGCCCTATTTATGTTACGATTGTGATTTAAGATCAATTGTAAATTATTTCAGCCCATAAAAAAGAAAAACGAAAACTCTGAGAAATGAAGAGCCCAAAGAATTGAAATTCCGGAAAGTAACATTCCTTTTAACTGCAAAATCTGAGGGGTGGAAGGAACCTCTATAGGCCCATGAATTAGAATTTCAAATCATGCACTCAACACTAAAAGGAGAAGACCCCCAAATTGCGTAGAAAGTAACTAACGTGGCTTTAATCGAATGGTACAATTGATACACTACTATAAAAATATAATGGGTTCAAATCTCAGGAATATGGGTTTATAGTATATTTTTATAGTAGTTTTCTTTTTAATTTTTTTTAGTGTTCTTTAAAAATATTCATTAATTTAAATATTTCAATATATTGAATTAATTTTTAAATTTAAATGCATCGATGTATTGAATTAATTTAAATTTTGAATACTGAATAAATAATATAGTAATAAATCGAATTTTATGAAAAAATGATATTAAGATTGAATATATGGGTAGTGAAAATTAAAGTGGTCTATAATAAATTAATTATGGTCTGACCCGTGAAAGTGACTTCTCATATCTTGAAACATTTTAGGCTCCAACCAAATCAAATCAACTTATTACTATGAAATCGAACAGATTTAGTGATACTACACTCCTTCCTACCATTCGTAATAGAGATATTTGAAGATGTATGGGGGTAATTTGATAATAAAAAGATTTATTTGATTTACCATAGATTAGTAATAAGTTAGTAATTTTTTTTATCAATTATTTGTTAATATCAACAAATTCGATAAATTTGGACTAATTTATGACGTATTTTTCAGACGATAGCAAACCTCAGGGATACTAGATGTAATCTTTCAAACCACATGGAGTCTACATGTGACTATGCCATACCTTAGAAAATGGGAGTGTAATTATTCCTTGATAATACAACAAATCCACAACCACTATTGCTTTCTCCTCTCATTTTATTTTGGGTAAATTATATTGACATTCTTGAAACAATATACAAACATCCTCTATTTTTTGTCAAATTATAGTTATATCTCATGAAGTCATAATTGTAATTATAATTACACCCCATATTCAAATGTTAAATTTATACAAACATCACTGGACAATATTACATTAACACCCCTTATGGGGTATAGCTATAATTTTATAAAATATAGAAAGTGTTTGTGTCATTTAGCCTAACCTCAAAAAGTTTCAATGTAAAAAAGAATAATATAAGGTGTAGAAGGCCAATAATATTGAATATTCTGGGCTACCATAAGCATTGATTATTAATGTTGAAAGGACAGTAGTTAAGGTGGAGGCGAGGTACTAGACTGTCATTAATTGATTTGATTATTAAGGTTGCCATTTTGTGTGATGTCTGATTTGAAGTACAGAATCTCATGATCTTTGCAGTGATGGTGCATGATGATGATGATGATGATTTGGAGTAATCTGCTGAACTGCTTGCTTCCTGGGATTTATTTGGTTTTGGATGATGATCAGAAGGATGACGACAAAGGATTTGACAGATCAACAATAATATGAGGGTGGGATACTGTGTTTTAAACTAAACCCACCAAAAAACAATCTTCATCGTCCTACACTCCTACCTAAGACTTATTAAAAATTATATAGGAATTAAGCATCTGGGATTTATTGATCTTTAATTTTTATTTTTTATTAAAAAAACTATAGCAAAGTTTACCCTCTTCCTGACTGAATTTAAAAAAGAAATTAAAAGAAGAGGAAAAAACAAAACAAAATTAAGGAAAAATGGTATGTAGTGGAGGAAGGTTTTCAGCACCCAAACATTGAAAACTGACAAATCATCCAACCATACATACCCCCAATAATCGAAACCTACGACCTGCGAATCTCATTACTTAATCGGTTAATCTGTAGCTATCAATCAAATAATATATGATTAGATATAAAGTGACGACAATGATGAATTTGAGTCTTGTACGATGTGTGGATCATTGTCTCATTTAATATGAGAAATTAATTATTTTAATAAGTATTTATTTCATTTGATGTGAGTTTATTAATTGAAATCGATATAATTATCAGTTTATTATTACATGATTTGATGTTTACTCCTGAATTATATCTCTAAATTATTCTGTATTTTATTTTATTTTTATTAATTTAAAATGTTAATTTCAAATTTTCTAGTAGGAGTTACTTCATTAAAAAAAAAAGAAAAAAAGATATATGTTTATTTGGCACTCTAATAGTCATGAGAATAATCAGACCAATTATTAGTACTTACACTTTTGTGCCAATGAAACAGCTGTCAAATAAAATATAATAGAATTGTTATTTACCAAACCAAAAAGTTGCAATAAATCAAATTATTTTATATTTTCAAGAATGATCACTGGAATTTCGTTTTTTTTTTTATTTAGAATTAATGTTGAACTCATCTTTTTGATAGATAATGTTTATGGGTCGATTAGTGAAATGGTATTACAAAGAGATTGTCAAATTTGGTTTATTTAATAATAAAGTTAAAATCAAATGTTATTTTTCAAAACTAATAGAAAATTTGAATTAAACTTAAATAACAATATATTATACTTAATTTCACTCATTAATATTCTTAACGCGTACCTTTTACTATTAATTTATGTCTCTCTCTCTCTCTCTCTCTATATATATATTGGCTTTCGGAGAACAAAGAATAGTTGATATGGTACTTGTCAATGAAGTCTTGCTTGAGTAGTAAGGTGGAGGTCTCACAAATAAGTGGTTAAATCTCACAGATGTAGGTATATAATCTACTTTTTATAGTAGTGTCATAATTCTTTGTTCGCTTTAAATATATATGTTAATTTAGAAATATTAATATATTGAATTAGTATTTGAGTTTAAATATAAGAATTGATATAGTAATGGATCAAATTTTATTGAAAAAAAATAATATGGTAGTCCTTTATTTTTAATGAAAGTGATGAATTATTATTCATTTTATTTTTAATAAGTTGATTACAATTATTAATATCAAACATCAATATCTAACTAACAACTCCCAATAACAATAAGAGTCATATATTATTTATCAATATCATATAACTATACATAATCAACACTTATTATAAAAAAAAATTATATATATTATTAAAATAAAATAAATTCTAAATTTTAATAAAATTTGAACTAACAATTTTAAAGTTAGGAAGTTTCAATTTCGTTAACTGAGGCGATAATATGATAGTCATGCATGATGAAATCAAATAGGGACACTGGCAATCACAAATTTATAGGTGTTGTTGTTTTAGGTTGTCATGTATTTTGTGCGGACATGACTGATGGGGTCCACCTCTTTTCCCCTTTAGATTCCCATTCTCATAATTACATTTAATCACTGCAAAAAATAAGAGTGCATTTGTTATCATTACTAATTTTACTATGTTTTTAAATAAAAATGTTACTTGTTTATATTTATATCACATTGAACATCCAGTTTACAGATTTTAGATAAAGTGATGGTGGATCTTTGAGTTACCAGTTGATGCAAAGGATTTGGGGAGACATTTAAAAACCACAAAAGTGGAGGACTGCTTCTTATATTCATGAAGTCTTCCGGGACAATATTGTAATTTATGAAAGTTAGTAGGTGTGAGATTCATTACCCAAAAGGAGAGAAGCAAGAGGTATATTGTAGAACCTGGACAGTTGGACTCGACTCAATGATTGTAAAGAATCCCAATAACTGTGTTGAATGCTTTTATTATGAGTTGTGGCTTAATTAAGCATTAATGATGCAATAATGCAACATTAATACATGTTAAGGGCTTGTAATCTGCGCAATTATAGAGGGTGGTGGGACCCAGTTTGATGGTGAAATCATGATAAGATTTTCCGTTTATTTCCTGGAGGACAAGTTGTTTTGGGGGCCCGCCAACAAATCCTCAGCCGTCCAATATGCCTGTGGGAGCACACTCGTTTTGGTGCACCGTCCGCACACTAATAAGCTTACATTAAGGAAACCTTTTGGCAGTTGGCAAGATTTATTGCGTTTTATAAACATGATTGCAGCACTGGGTTTCTTGTCTCGTCTGAGTCGCTCGTGTGTCTTTGCCCAACAATTGGGGACAGTTGCTTTCACCCTTTATTTCAATTTAAGGAGCTTAGTTATAATATCATACTCACAATAATGTTGTTTTGGTGATTTATATTTGTCAAAATTACGGTGGTTGTTTCGACAATTCCCAACAATTATGGATATTCATTTAAATGTTAGTAGAGTGATAGACTTTGATTTCTACATTTTGATATAATATGGGAATATGATGATAAATATTGAATATGTTTTGAATCATTTAAAAGGTAGTTAGAAAATAAAAATTAAAAGATTTTTGTATTTTATTTTAGTAAAATAATAATAATAATAATAATTAAGGAGGAAGGTACCAAAAGTCTAATTGCACATCATGGCAACATCGCAAACTTTTTGTAACAGGGTCTGTCACTGCCAACCCACGTGGCAAAGATGGTGACCTGTTTGGGTCCAAAATTCTACAACATCTACGTGTCGAATAACCACAGGATTGTTAAGCAGGAGATCTAGAGCCCATGTCCACGTGGGCTGTGGGCTCAAGTTGCAAGTAAATCACTTGCTAAGTCAAATGTTGCAATTTTAAAAAATCTTTCAATGACGTCATCGTCTCTTCAGGTTCCTTCAAACTCTGATAAATTTTAAATTGAATCTAAATTATTTAAATTTAAATTAATTATATAATAAATATAATATATATAGAATATTATATGATTAATTTAATTTAAATAAAATTTTTTTAAAAGTAAGCGCTAAGAAGCAGGTGTGGTGTACGCGCTTCAAGGCAGGCGGGCATTAACCTCTAATAGCGCATGGGAAGTATTTTCTGATTTACAGTGAGTTTCGTGCTCGTCTTTCCATGCTCCAACAATCAACATGCTTGCTTGTCCTTATTATGGCATTCATGAAATGCAGACAAAATGAGACCCAAATTCAAATGAAATTCAGCTGGGCCGGGCCCACCACTTATGCAATCATACGTTATATATACAACTGCAGCCGTGAAACAAGTATGTGTGTGTATTATATCACACTCACGTAAACACATAGCTGCATATATATCATTATTTTTTCTTTTCCTTTTTCCTCTTTTTTTTTTTTTGAATTCGGGTGGCCGGAAAACCAAAGATACCGGCAACCCGAGCACCGTTACAATGAATCCGTTCTTATATAATTCTTTTTGATATTATTTTTTCATTTGGTCTGTCAGGAAATTAAATTCCGGCGAGTTACCCGCCGGAAAATCAAGTCCTTTCTGTTAAGTTGTTGACTAATGGCCAAGGGTCGAAAATTAACCACCAGCCGGAGCGAACGCTTTTTGGGAAGTCTTGGTCACAATCACGGCCAAGGAACGGCGAGCGATGCATCCGAGCTGGGAGAAGAGGACGTCTGGTCAGTGGTTGACGACACTGTCAACGGGGAGGATCACTCAGGAAACGGAGAGTTCAGCTCGCGCGCCTCCGATGGAGTCTTCAGTGTATATAGGAGCCGCCGTCCACCTGCACCGGCCGACCACCATCCAGTTGGCGGCTTGTCGTTGGCTTTTGATGATCCCAGCAACACCTCATCGCAGAGGATCCTGCACCAATTCCGCCCACAGGACAGCGTGGCGGAATCTCCACGTGGCCGGCACATGGCGACTTCAGCACCAGTAAATGTGCCCGATTGGTCCAAGATTTATCGAGTGAACTCAGTGGAGTCACTGCATGATTTGGACGACAGCTTCAACGACTCAGAGCTCGTTCCCCCTCACGAATACTTGGCGCGTGAGTATGCACGTAGCCGGAAAACGGCTGCAAACTCCGTGTTTGAGGGCGTGGGGCGAACACTCAAGGGGCGGGACATGAGCCGCGTTAGAGACGCAGTCTGGAGCCAGACCGGTTTCGATGGTTAACCCAATTGGGCAATTGGGATTATTGGTCGAACCATTACATTAGCAGCATAGGTTATGATTATATTATGATGATGATGATGAGTATGCATGTATTCACTTAGTCAATTTTGATTTTTTTGGCGTTGGGCAATGAATCAGCCTAAGTGAGTTCACTTAGACACGATTGAGCCCAAATCATAATTCAGTCATGCTCTAGACTTTGCGAAGAATATGGTGTCAATTTGAATTAAGTGTTATTGATAAATTCTTGGGACAATGTCAGAATGGGAAATTTCAAACTAGTTTGGGTTTGTTGAATTCAAACAAATTATACGTCAAGTGTAATATATTTATGGTATTATTGGTGTATAATTTTTAAAAAAATAATCAATCACTTCACATATATAACACATTTATTCTATGATTAATCAAATTTGATTTGAATAAAATAAAATAATGCAGGTGTGTGATTGGGCACAAAATAAGGATGTCTCGTGCCCCAAAAGGGACTCAAAAGAATTTGGCTTTTCTTCATCATAATACCTTGAGAAATGAGTGTTTAAGAAAACTGGTCACGTGAAAGATGTTGGGCAAATTTATGATGAAATGCTTTCCAAGGGCAGGCAACAACACCACTTCATTTACTCACACATTGTTGGATTTGGGCCAGAAAATGCTTTAACTTTAACCCTTCCCATCCCATGAACTACCTATATCTATCTATCTATCTGTCTGCATGGGAGGGAAAGTGACCATTCCCTACTTTACGTACTAGTAGCATTTTGGCCTTTACTCTTTCCTACTCTCCATTTTTGTATACATATTTATGACCACCCGTGAGCTACAACCATCTCCATTCACTTCCACACATTATCTATAAACAATAAAGATTAAAAATTTTTATCGTAAATTGAATTCGATCAAAATTGAACTAATTAAATAATATAAGTAAGAGAACAGTCGTTCAATGAGAAATATAATAAAACTTGCAATAAGATTGATTTGACCTCATAAAATAACTCCATCATTTCAATAAAACAAATACTAGTAAAAAAAAAAAGGGGGGGGGGGGGATAGTAAGTAATATGGAGGAATTATAGTGGGGCTAAATTCCAACTTCCAAGGGGTAGGAATTGGGGAAACAAACAAAAGCAAGTCCTTTTATTGGAAGGCGATGGATTAAAGTGGGGTTGAAGGAGCAAGTGGTGTGTGTTTTTGTATTAATAATGGAAATTTTAATTCTCATCCGACTCGATATATTTTGAATTAATTATATGACAAGTACAATACATTTATTGTGTGATTGGTATACAATTCACAAAAAAAAATAATTATATAATAAATATATTATATTTATTATATACTTAATTCGATCAGATTTGATTCCAATAAAAATTTTGGGTATTAATAGAGTAGAAAGGTGGAAGAAAGAAGAGGGTGAAAGGTAGAGATGGTAGATACCGTCTTTCTTACCTTTTCCAAGAAAGGTATAGGAGTGGGAGTCCCCATCTGTTGGGCTCACCACTGCTCCAAGCCACTGCCTTCCTTGTCATTACGTCCTCCCATTTCTTCACCAATATCAACTGTACCTCTGTCCCCACTCCTCTCTAAATTATCGCTTCTCCCACGTGATTAATAAACTACAAGCCCATTAGTGGACAAGTGACGTCATTTGGTTTTAAATCCCCAATGCTAAAAATGTCTCAACTTCAGAACATATCGTACCATTATTCTCTCGTCCTATATTATTAATATGAGTAAAAATATACAAAACATATGTTGTCAAGACAAATTGATGTTTATAGTAATGTTTTTCTCATAAAAAAGAATTATACTAAGTAAGGCGATAAAGTATGGTCGTAGCCATTTTATCAAAGTTTCTAATGTCACATATTTGGTATATGGGGTTTTAAAACTATTCAAAGTCGCATTTCAACTTGTTACACAAATAGATGTAGAGAATAGTAGACTGAAAAGGAAAAAAAAATGTAATTTTCAAGAAATGATGAATAAATTAAGAGGAATACCACAAGTTTTATTGTGGTTGAGGTGAAGTAGCAAATGGGATGGGGCAGTGAGTGAGAGAGGAGTAGTTTGGATGTTGAGTGTACACCCCACCAAATTAAATGTTGCACGGACTTTGGAACTTCTGATTCATTATCCTTTGTATTTTTCCTCCCTCACTCCAAATTCATACAATAAAAGTTCACAATGCTCCGAAATTTCAGACAGGCCAAGACAAATTCTAATGTGCAACCATCCTTTTCTTTTATGTTAAACATTATAATATTGTAAAACTAAAAATATGTCTGTGCTCAAGTATGAAATTTTGTTCCAAATAAAAAAAAAGTCTGAACAGCCCATCTAGAAGTTGTTGGGCCAGTGAACTTGAGATGTTGGGCCTTTATTACCCATAAGACAGCCCATGGATCTTTGTGCTTTCCCCAGAATTGGTAACATTCAAGTACGGGTAACGGGACTAGAGTAAGAGTAGATCGCGGAATACTTTTACCCAAACTTGAAATTTAAGTCGGTGTAATGGTGTGCAATAAAATAGGAGTCCTTTGCGACAGTATGAAGAAAGAAGGATGTAATAACTTGCGACGCAATTTACGTGGTCTCATATACCAATTTTGTTATTATTAATGATGTCTTATTTAAGTAGTTATTTAATTCAATTCGGGCAGTGTTTAAATTATTGGTTTGACTCTTTTTTTTTAAAAAAAAAAGAATATTAATTTAGACAAGTAATGAATGAAGAATGGGGCTACCAAGCTATTATTTTGGCCTGATGTGTTGCTGATAAGCCTATTTTCACAGGGTAGTGCATTTTCCAGACTATGTAGAATTATTTATAATTATTATTAAATTCAGACAGATAGAGAGATAATTCCAGTTCATTAATGCAACACAGTTGGAAAGCAGCACCACCATTGACTTCAAACATACACTCACTTTTACTAATATATCATGTCGTCAATTGACCTTTGAAGTCGCATTTCCTGGTCTAAATTCTACTCAACTTCATTTTAGATCCAACCTATAAATTACTAAAATAAATTAAATATATCTCTAAAATGGGAATTATTCATCTTATTGATATGATCAGACTTAAATTAATTAGACTTGTAACGTGATTATTACACCGTGGAGATACGAAACAATTCAATACATGGTGTGAATGGGATGATTACTCCCAAGTCTGAAAGCAGACCACACAAAAAGCAGTGAAACAAAGAGCGGGAGGTACGGTCATCACGTGCTGTGCATGTGGGTGGTGGAAGCAGGCAGGCAATGAGTAGGAGAAATGCAGTCCATGGACTTTAATGCACGCCCGAACCCCTTAGGTGGTGGGCTGGTAGGCTTGTAGTTGTAGCATATTGGTGTATGTATATATGTATATTGCTGCTATGTGTGAGTTTCCACACCAAGAAATGAGAATCACGATTTTTCACTCGATATATATTTCGGTTCCTAAATGGAATGGAGTGGAGTGAGGAGTGGGGCCTATTCACAATATATGTACAGCTACTCTTGATTACTGCTTTTGTCCCCACTCACTTATGCAGCTCATTCATGGCTGCCCCAACCCCAACCCCTCTTCCGCTCTCTCTTTACTCCACCCGCAAAATGTTTTGTTTTCTTGACCTCAAACTCTAATTCTTGCTCATAAACAAAGCTTATCTTGTTGTGGGTTTTTAGTGCATTGTTTGCTTTTGCCGATTTCATTCGGTGGGTCGGTTCTATGTGGGAGGAAGTGATTCTTTTCAACTTCGGTTTTTGCTCTGTTTGTTGTGGATTATTGCATCGGCTGTCTCATCTCTGGAATTGTATTGTCTTTTACTGTAATTAGCTAATGCTTACTTCAAGATATGCGTTCTTGTCATGCGTGCTTATGGCATCTCTAGCCCCACCTTTATACACTCGAGAATGTGACTTGTGTTCCTGCAAGGAAAATGTTAGGGTTTTGAATTCGGAACTTCCTGAGTTTGTCTCTGTTTAGTTATTGGGACATTATAAATATATCCCAATCAAGAATTAGATTGGAATCTTGGCCTTTTGGCTTTAGCTTTTCCTGCATTCATCATGAGGAAGAACATCATTCTTCAACATTCTGATCAGGACATTTCTTTTTCACCATGCTGAGTAATAGTGGTGGCCTGCTGCTGGGGATCTTTAGAGACATAAATATTGCTGCATATTTGATTGACTGGCCACTTTGATTACTTAGTTCTGGATGTTCTTGACTGAAATAATGATTGCTTGCTACTTGTGCAGGTATACATGAAACCCGTTGCATGGCGTTGGGTTATCCCCTAAGTTCTCGTCTAGCAAATAGAAGAGCAGATGAACTTATACCCGAAATATCTCCAACTGCAGCCCCTGAGCCCTTTCTTCCTCTGCTTGCACCATCTCCGTTGACGCCATTCGCGAATAGCACAATCCCCAAATTATCTGGTTTGTCTCATGCACTATCCAGATTTTGTACATTATCTAGTCTACGTAAGTCATTTGCACGTGTTGAGTCGACTTACATTCCCTACAGGACTTTGTGTGCTGAACTTTACTGCCCTCACAAACATGATGGTGGTGACGTCAACTGATTGTATGGCTGCATTCGCTCCGCTTTTAGCTAATGTAGTGTGCTGTCCACAAGTGGAGACCACGTTGGTCATTCTGATCGGTCAGTCTAGTAAACATACAAATACACTTGCTTTAAACGGGAGTCTTGCGGCGCATTGCCTTTCAGATTTCGAGCAGATTCTGGTGGGCCAGGGAGCAAATGATAGTCTATCTAAGATATGCTCCGTTCATTCGTCAAATCTTACTGAAGGTTCTTGTCCGGTTAGCGATGTTGCTGAGTTTGAGAGTACAGTAGATTCGGCCAACCTCCTTGCTGCCTGTGGAAAGATTGACATTGTGAATGAATGCTGCGAGCAACTCTGTCAGAATGCAATTCTGGATGCTGCTACAAAGCTTGCTCAAAAAGCTTATAATCTTTTGAGCCTGGATGGTTCCCATGTGCTGTCTGATCATTCGACCAGAATTAATGACTGCAAGAGTATTGTACTCAGATGGCTTGGATGCAAACTTGAGCCGTCTCGTGCAAAAGAAGTACTTCGAGGACTTTCCAATTGCAGAATTAATAAAGGTGAATTGTGAATACTAAAGTTATATGCTTTTGACTCCCCAGGGGAACAACCTAATGGTTCTGGCACCAGACTTCCTAATGGAAGGTCTTGTGTTCAGGCCTTGGGTGTGTGGAGGTGTGAGCGGTAAAGAAAAAGTTTTATGCTTTTGAATATAATTTCTGGCTTCATATAACTGCAGACTATCTGTTCCTATCCAATTGGATAGCCTGAGACCTTCCGTTTCCTATGAGATGCAAAAATAAATGGTTCTAAGCTACTTTTTATTCACATTTTTACGGGTTGAATGAATGTATTGCTTCTTTTACGATAATGATATTTTCTTTAATTAGTATCTCTAGATGTTTTAGTTGAAACTTAACATTTTTTCTCCTTTAATGCTGTTTCAGTATGTCCTCTGAAGTTTCCAAACATGAGCCATGTCATAGAAGGGTGTGGTACTGCAATAAGTAACCGGACAGCATGTTGCAGTTCCGTCGAGAACTACGTCTCTCACCTGCAACGGCAGAGCTTTGTCACAAACTTGCAAGCTTTAAACTGTGCTGCATCACTTGGAACAAAACTTCGGAAAGCAAACATTACCCAAAATGTCTACAGCCAATGTCATATTAGCCTCAAGGACTTCTCCCTCCAAGGTTAGTTTGACCTCACCGCTGCCACTTAAATGTGATTTCTAGGTAAAAGCAAATTTACTTGATACTAATGTGAAAATTTTCCATTTTGTCACGCGGACTCATCCGGGAATCAACTACTCCAGTTGGTACTCAGGGTAATTTTCTAACTTATGCCTTTCAATTTCTTATCCATGTAAGATATAAACTATACCTTGCTTGATCTCTTTCTTTTCCTGAGATAGAGTCGGGATGCCTTCTTCCCAGCCTGCCATCAGATGTAGTGTTCGACAAATCTACAGGGGTCAGCTTCCTCTGTGATTTGAATGACAATATTCCAGCTCCTTGGCCTGCCGCCTCTCAGTTGCCGGCTTCATCATGCAACAGAAGTACGTATTTTTACTTTGTTCATATATTCTCCAAAGTACTTCAAGGGAATTACTATTCACAAACATTTGCACAACTGTTTTTAACTGCAGCTGTCAAAATTCCTGCCCTTCCTGCAGCGGCCTCCGGGCAAAGCAGTAAGTTCATTCTCTAAGTGACTAGTAGCACCTTTCTACGCATTGCTGTATCTCATCCAACTGTTACTAATATACTTGTATAAAATTCTGCATATTTCAGGTTTTGAGAGCAAAGACGCAAAGGCTTTACTGTGTTTAATGGTCTCTGCTGCTCTCTTGATTCTTATGTAAAGTCTAGCAGTAGAGCCAATCTTGTTACCTTGAATCGGAGGTGAGAAGCTGAGATTTGGGCAGTGTGGTAAACTATTGTAGTTCAATGTGACCTGAATTTAGGTTCGGGCCGGCCAATTCCTAAGTCAAGAATTGACTCGGATATTATCCCGGTTCTAGTTCCCTATAGTCAACTTACAATTTATATTACTTGTGTAATAAAGTGTTTTTGTAAAGAAGTTAATGTAAGTATCTAAACTTCATAACCATACCATGTATATTTAGTTTGCAGCAATGATTATTTCGTTTGCAGGTTTCTACTATAACAGATTGTCCATCATTTTACATTTAAAAATTTTATTGTAATTTTTATTCAATTTAATATATACATATACGATATGTATATATTACATTGAATGAAAATGCAATATAATTTAAAATAAAAAAGAATCAGTTGCATTACAATTTCTTGAGAATGTACATAGTATTTGGTTTCATTTTTTTTAGTGTTTTGTAGAAAGAGAATAAATAAATAAATGTGTTAAAAATAGTAATGTATGTTTGAATTTAATCTTGAAAATAATTTAAAATAAATATTTTATGTTTAATATTGTCTTTAAACAAATAAAAATTATTGTTTGTTATCAAATCATATTTTAAATATGTATATATATATATATATTTAAAATAGTTAAAAATACTCTGATAAAATATTTTTGTATGATGAGAAATATTAGATATATTTTAACTATTTCAAAAATAACTCGAAAATGAAAACAAATATAGTCATAACTTCTTACTAAATTAGTAAGGAAAAAAAATTATGAAGAGAAACAGATGAACTCACTCTCAAAAGTAATGAACCATGACTAATTTATCAAAATAAAAGCATGTTGAAGCGTGATTTGTATTCGGGTTGTTTAGGAGGATTTGGGCGGATCGTAATAAACTCCGCCGCACTCGCACTTCCAACGTTCTGATTTAATGCCCTGCTGCAATGTATTGAATTCACCCAAGACACTCCTGGGTCTATTCGTTCAAATCGTTCATAAACCGCTTTCATAAATGCTTGCCAAGTGGGCAACTCGCCTTTGAGTTTGAACCCCACACTTTCGGTGCAACTTCACGAGCCGAAACTGCAAGGACAAGATAGAACAAGCAGACGAAAACCAAAAGCTTCTTCATCGTTCCAAGATTCTCTGAAAGATACGAATCCGCTTGTTCCTGGGATGAAGAATGAAAAAATTCATGACAGGATGTGCCTGAGTTTATAGGAGGAGATCGCCGGAATGATTCGCCGTTATTGTGGAAAATTTCCTCGGGGGGAAGATCCATGTTTCCAGTTATAAATCAATATTCCCTTCTTGCTCGGATACGCGAATCATCAAAATCAAACAGTATGATATGAAAACTGTATAAGAATCGAAAGATAAAAAGGAAAAGTGCATAATCATTGCTGCAGAGGAAATCTCAATCAAAGCCAAGCACTGGACGTCGTTCCTAGTTCAGGGCCTCGTCAAAATTGGGCTGTATCAAGGAGCCCTACTTCTTTACTTACTGGATCTCCGCCGGCAGTCCATATTCAAAAAGTTTGGTTTAAGTTTAATGGAGAATTGTGGGCTGGGTCTGGAGTTTTCGTTTTTGCTGTCTAGTTCTTGGCATATGATTTTATTTATCATAGGAACTAGGAAGGACTGTGGAGTGTGGAGTTATAATTTCTGTTTCAAAATAATTATGCAATCCTTCATTTTGCTTTAATTATATATAAATTCTCTATAATTTAAAGAATTAATAAAAAACTATATTTACTCTGAATTAATTTGTTAATAATTTTTTTTTCAGATCAAATTATTCTTATACATTACATATTCACATAATAATATATATAAGGAGATATATTTCTATTTTTGTAAGGATAGTTTGATCATACGAAGGCGCGTTGGTCCGCCGACACCGCTTTTGTTGTTCCACCAAATTTCCCTTCCTTCCCCTTTCATTTTTGCAGTCTATTTTAAGGAAAAAAAATGAATGAATAATTTGACTCATTTCATATATAACTAAAATTTTCAGTTTACAAAAATGGCAACGAGGGGTGTAAAAATACGCTCAATTGTAGCAATTTTTTTTAACAAGAATTAAACTTTTTTATTTTTAAAAAAATATTAAAGCCACATGTCTTCCAATACTTAATTTACCATGTATATTACTTGTATGCTTGTGTAATAAAGTGTTTGTGTTGTGTAAGAATGTGACAAAGTTGATGTATCTATCTAAACTTCATTAGTATACCATGTATATTAGTTTTGGGCTAGAAGCGGCAAACATTATTTTGACTGCATTGGCGTTCTTGTTGATCATATTAATATATGCATTTATAAATGTATAATTAAATATAAAATATATAATTTAAAATAAAAAATTCAATCCACTACTAATAATAGTAAAATCTGCATGACTTTCAAGCGGCTGTAACCAAGAAGAGCCAAACTCTTGAGAAATGTAACTTTTATATTTCTTTCATTGTAGTAAAATAGAAACAAATTTGTAAAGAGAAACAGATAAACTCATAAAGAAGACGATCATATCAAAATTTCAGCACGTATGCGTGTTTGGATTGTTTAGGAGGATTTGGGCGGATCGTAATAAACTCCGCCGCACTCGCACTTCCAACGCTCCGGGTAGGGTTCGGAAACAGGCGGAACAGAGACTTGAACCGGCTTGCACGGCACACATTGCCCGCACACACCAGTGCAATTAGGCGGCGACGATCCCGCCTTTGAGTTTGAACCCCACACTTTCGGTGCAACTTCACGAGCCGAAACTGCCAGGACAAGATAGAACAAGCAGACGAAAACAAAAAGCTTTTTCATCGTTCCGAAATTCTCTGAAAGTTACGAATCCGCTTGTTCCTTGGATGAAGAATGAAAATGCAAGGCAGGATGTCCCTGGATTTATAGGAGGAGATCGCCGGAATGATTCGCCGTAATTGTGGAAAAATTTGCTCGGATATTGATCGGGAAGATCCATGTTTCCAGTTATAAATCAATATTCCTTTCTTGCTCAGATACGCGAATCATCAAACAGTATGACACGAGTGATTTTGCAGTTGCATATCAAAGGAAAACTGTATAAGAATCGAAAGATAAAAGGAAAGTGCATCATCATTGCTTTTGCTGCAGAGGAAATCTCAATCAAAGCCGAGCACAGGACGTCGTTCCTAGTTTAGGGCCTCATCAAAGTTGGGCTGTATCGATAGAGCCCTAGTTCTTTAGTTACTGGATCTCAACCGACGGCCCGTATTCAGAAACTCCAATTTAGCAAACAATTCTGGACCGGGCCCAGAGTTGGATAACTTTGGTTTTATGTATCATGGTGTGATTTAAGAACTTGAAGATTACGTACTTTAGCTAAAATACACCATTTTAAAATACTTTCTGTAATATTAAAGAAAATGAAGAAAAAAACAAAGGTATAGATATGTATCTTAAGTCTTTTTTGTTTAATTAAAATGTTGTAGTTATGGGAAAAGTAGTTCATGATAGCCGTCTAATTATTAATTAATGACATAATTAATTATATTAATCTGAAACTGGTTTTCAGCCCTTGGCAGTGAATGAGCCCATCACTTTCATATTTATTACTAAATATATATATTTTGAATTTTATTAATTATTTGAAGTAAGAGTAAACTGATGACTTCTAAGGTTATGGGGCTTCAATTTCTCCAATGCAATTAGGTCCTATTAACTTAAAAATTGATTAATTATCATAGCATGTGGCCCACTTTCACCATTTGTGTAAACAAGGATGGGAGTGATGGATCTCCATCACTACAAACATTCAAATGTTTGTTTTTTGAGCATGACTCACACCCATATCAACCAAATTATTAGTAGGTTTCGGTCAGCATATTTGGTAGGTTGAAGAAACATTATTTATTTTAGTTAAAATATTTAATAAATATATATACTGCATGCATAGCTTATTTCAGAGGTAAACAATTACAACTATTACTAAATACTACTAACCCTCTAATTCTTTGATCAATTTATGGTGGAATTCGAGATTGATTTGTGTATTAAAAAATTATGATTGAAAAATCTCCCAACACCTTTTATATATACATATATGCTGCAGACTTGTATTCTAGGAAACAAACAAATTAGTAACATTCAAATGCGTGCCTAACTCAATTTGACTTAGTAACATTTAATCTTGTGATTATATATATTAATTTCCTATGTAATAATGATCACCCACTAACAATATTATAATATTCACGGACATTAATATAAAATTGATTAAATTAATCAAAAGATATATTGTCCTACAAAGCCCACTAACTCTTTATTATTTAATCTTAATCCCCAAAGATTCAATCTTCAATTATTTCCATCCTGCAATAATTGTAGTGCTTGTTGGGTTTGTTTGAGTTGTTGAAGCACAGGGAGTAGCTGGGCTCTGATCCAACGGCAGAGCGCATCCTTCAGGACCAGCGTGATTTGCGTGATCATCAGTGTATCCCGCCCATATAAACATCATACCAACTTCACGCTCAAGTACTACAGTTCACAAGTACTGAACCAACACAAGAGAGAAAAAGAAGAAAGTGGAGATGGAGTCGGCTGAGGACAACAGGCGGCTAAAACAGCCACTGGTAGAGAATCAGCCACCGCCCCCGGTGGGTGAAGAGGTCAGCTCCGACCTGGAGCAGATCCTCACCGATGACGGGTTGACTTTTTCCACCCGATACAAGAAAGCAACGTGGGTCGAGCTGAAGCTCCTCACCAGACTGGCGGCGCCCGCCATCATAGTCTACTTGCTTAACAATCTCCTCAACATGTCTACGCAGATCTTCTGTGGCCAGCTCGGGAACCTGGAGCTCGCGGGTTCTGCTCTCGCTAATAATGGTATCCAGCTCTTCGTCTATGGAGTCATGGTACGTCCAAAGCGTAATCTTTTGAAGCAATTACATTCATATATATATACCTATATACGCCAATTATTGATTTGGAGTTTTTAATTAACAGCTCGGAATGGGGAGCGCAGTGGAAACCCTATGTGGGCAGGCATACGGTGCTCACAAGTATGAAATGCTTGGGATATATCTGCAGAGATCAACTATCCTTCTGGTGGCCACAGGGATTCCACTCCTGTTTCTATACATATTCTCCAAGCCTCTCTTACTATTGCTTGGCGAATCAAGAGACGTTGCGGCTGCTGCGGCGTTGTTCGTCTACGGCCTAATACCGCAGATTTTTGCGTATGCAGCTAATTTTCCGATACAGAAGTTCTTGCAAGCCCAAAGCATTGTGAATCCGAGCGCATACATAGCAGCAGGCACGTTGGTGGTTCACGTACTTCTTACCTGGATTGCGGTGTATAAGTTTTGGTGGGGACTGTTTGGTGCCGCATTGGTGTTGAGTCTTTCGTGGTGGATAATTGTGGGGGCACAATTTGTGTACATTTTGATGAGTCCAAAGTGCAAGAAAACATGGACAGGATTGAGTTGGAGGGCATTTCATGGGCTGTGGGATTTCTTGAAATTGTCTTCTGCCTCTGCTGTGATGCTGTGCCTGGAGACTTGGTATTTCCAGATATTGGTTCTGATTGCTGGCAATCTTCCTAATCCTGCTGTTGCATTGGACTCCCTCGCTATTTGGTAAGACAAAACTACTTGCTCTTTTGATTTCATATTCATATCCATTTTTTACTAGTGAAACAAAAAGAGCTTGGTGATTTTTAGGGTGATATGTACATATATATTGCCATAACCTCATAAAACAATTCAATACTGGAGGTATTATTTTACCATGAGTTGTAATCATGGATAACAATTCAGGTGTTTTTCACTTTTATTTTTTCAATTTCGGCTGAACTCATCAAGACTCCAGCCGATTCCTTTTTTTTTTTTAATTATTATTTATTAGTTTAAGTAATTATCAAAATTTAATAAATGATTAATGATATTAATCTTAAATTATAATTTACTAATTGTCGTTTAATGATATTAAATATTTTTAATAAATAAATAATATTAAATTTTAATAATTAATAAATACATTTTTGACATGATGATGTTGTAGACATCGACGCTAAATAAACACGATATGATTAAAAATGGATTGAAGCATTATATCCTAACGCATATCATGATTGCAAAAAAATTATTGTTTATGCTGGAAATTTGTTGTTCATTATTCAAAATTTTAAATTAGTTGTTCATTATTTTGTTTGGTAGCTTTTTATTTAGGTCCTGTAAGTGTTGGGGCCAAGCTCTTCTTCTCTCCAAACTTATTAATTTCTGTTAGCTTGTTTTGTTATTAGAGCTTAAAATTTTATTAGATTTTAAACGTCATTTTCGAATTTTGATTCTAGAATTTTTAATATTCATTTGAAGGGTCTAAGGTATTAGAATTCTATTGTTAGATCTAAATTAATTTATTAAATTCTAGCCAAAAAGTAAGTTAAAAAAATCATAATCTTTTTGACTGAGTTTATGATCATTTAATATTTTATTTTAAATCATTAATGATCCTATGATATTTATTAACTCTAAAATATGTTGTAAGATATTTAAATGAAGTGTGAGTTAATCAAACGTCCTCTAGAATTAGGTAAAGTTATAAGACAAAAAATTCTGAAAACATAGTTGTTAATCACAGTTATTGGGTAATATTGAACAAGCTAATAAAATCCATAGACGAAGAAGGAAAAAAACCTCAGCGCCAACACCAACCGTACAGTTATGAGATTGAAGAGCATTATTGAAATTTCTAACATCATTATTATTATTATTATTATTTTTTTGGACACAACATAATATTGCATGTCACTTTTAATTAATAAATATAATAATTATTAATTTGGAAAAAAATAATAATATCTATTTATTAAAAATATCTTAACATATCATTAAATAATAAGTATAAAAATTATAATGTAAAAATTAAAAATAATAATTAAATAATTATTAAGCATTAATGAAATCTTAATTACTACTTGAACTAACATACAATGATTACAAAAAAAAAAGAATTGGCTACTTGAAATGACAACTCCGGCTGAAATTTAAAACAAAAAATATTCCTGGTTCATTGTCAAAAATAAGGAGTCATGGTAAAAATGCAAGTCTCCACCATTTCGGTAGACTTGCACTTATGTTTTGTAATATTTTAATACATAAGCAACATATATAGTTAAGTAGTGTGCCTATATATGATTATGGTTTTACCTTTTCATGGGATGGAGATCTGATGATATAATGTTTGATATCATGTGCAGCTCTACAATGCTTTCATGGGTATTCATGATAGCTGTGGGCTTCAATGCAGCAGCAAGGTAATTCATGCATTACTCCTGACCACTGTAAACCCTTGCTCAAACACATGCAATTAATATGGATCCTTCATCAAGGAAAAGAGGGTTTAGTTAACTAATAATTTAATTTGGTAGAATTAGCTGACCCTCTTTCATCAGGGTCTTCAATCTTGATCAGCTCTCTCTAGCTACCTAATTTTAATTCATTGCAGTGTAAGGGTTAGCAATGAGCTGGGGGCCGGACATCCCAGATCGGCTGCATTTTCAGTACTGGTCGTAACAGCTTCCTCTACCATCATAGCAATAATCTTTGCCATCATAATAATGTTGCTGCGCGATAAAATAAGTTACATGTTCACCGGTGGTACAGTCGTTGCCGAGGCAGTCTCCGACCTTGCACCTATCTTGGCAATCTCTCTTGTGCTTAATGGCATTCAGCCTGTTCTCTCAGGTACACAATTCCTCTAAATACTGGTTGTTTGTAGTCAATATAATTAATGACAGACGACATGCTCTGCATTGAACCTTGATTGGAAAAAGGTGTGGCTGTTGGGTGCGGATGGCAAGCATTTGTGGCATATGTTAATGTTGGAAGTTATTACTTCCTGGGTATTCCATTGGGCGCAGTTCTCGGCTTTGTCTTTAAACTTGGTGCCAAGGTATGCCAAAATTTCTGTGATCTCCCAGTACTAGTACGTATGATTCTTAAATACATACCGCCTAATTTAAGAATCATGATGCTCATGATATATAAAGTTATAAAAACAAGAATGACGATACATAATCTGTATTGCAGGGAATATGGTCTGGAATGCTGGGAGGCACAGCTTTGCAGACTATAATCTTGATATGGGTCACTGTCCGAACAGACTGGAATAAGGAGGTACCTACCTACATATCATCACTTTCTTGTAAACACTAGCTACTCCAATACCATATAATTATACGTATACTATATATGCAACATTAAACTTCTCGGAGCTAGTAATGTTGATGGGTTCTAATTATTCAATAGAAACATATATATATATATATCAAACGCCATAAATAATAGGGAAAGTATTTCAGGTGGAGATAGCAAGAGGCAGATTGAACAGATGGGAGGACAAGAAAGAGACGGGCATGCTGCAGAATTCACAGAGCAATTAGTTTTCTGGGAGAATTTAATTCACAGGACCACCCCCATATTTCAATTTTGGCTTATCTTCATGCCTGTCTTATTGTCATCTCATCAACTCTGCTTCTTTACACATCTCATTAGGGGTGTTCATGGGTTTGATTTTTTCATACCTATTTTCAAATTGCATTGCTTTTCATGGTTTTATAAAATAATTTTTTCAATTCTCACTTCTAAAAAAATCAAAGCTGCGATTTTCAATGATTTGACGGATTAAATACTTATAATAAAATAAAACATTAAAATTAACAAATATAAATAAATGAAACAAGTGTTTGTACGTAACAAACAAACTTTAATCATATTAAATATATTGTCAAGAAAGAAAATGAAAATTAAAGACATCCTTGATCAATCTTCAATAATTAGTACTATGTTAAAAACAATCGATTTAATTCAAGTAAGGTGGTTTTGGCGGTATGAATATTTTTTGATCAGCCCTACGTCTTATCTTCCTTTTCTTGTTTTCTTTGACAAAATCATTTCCTCCTTCAACCCAATTTCGACCATATTATCACATCAGCCCAACAAAAATTTCGTTACATTATTGATTGTGGGACGCTCTAACAGCTATAGTTCTTATGAATTAACGTCATCGTCAACAACAATAGGAAAAACTTGCACCCGGAGTACGTATATGTTTAAAAAAGATTATATTATTAATTCCTACCTATTTTTTTTTTTTTAAAAAAATTATCATCTATTAATTCGTAGCAAGGGTAATAGCTAAAAATATATTGCATTTTCTATTCTATTTAATATATGGACGCTATGTGTATAATTTTTTTTATTAAATAAAGTATATATTAGATGAAGTAGAAAATACAAGACGAATGATAGCTGTTAGTAGTACACCCCGAGAAACAAAAAGGGTAGCTAGCAAGAATATGTAGCAGCGGATTATTTTGATTAATTTATTAAGTTTAATTAAAATAGGGATGGAGTGGAGTAATGTGTATGATAATTATATTTATGAGAAGGGTAGTAATTCCTATTGCATAGTTGAGTCGCCCAAATTCATCAAGAATAAAGAGACATATGGACATCCCATCAATTTGAATAAGGAACAATCATGCATATTATGATCCCTTCTAATTAATTTAATTTCTGGTGGTGCGACGTAAGTCAAATTTCATTATCAAGCATGTTAATTAGTGTCATTTTAATTTACTTTATCATATATTTATATAAATGAATTAAATTCACATCTCCAGTAAACAGTAACATAAAGGGTGATATAGATGTGAATAGGCCCAGTTTGGCATGGCCTTACGTTTAACCCCAAAATATTAAGAAAAGTTGGTTCCGAATATTAAAAAAGGCTTTTACCATGGATTTGATGCCCTCCAAAAAGAAAACCTCTAAATAGGCCATACCCACCACCTACCCCCACATCATTTACACCCTAAATCTATTTAATATAGATTAAACATATATATATATATATTTTCACTTATCATTCCATATTGGTTTATGACACTACTATATCAATTATTTTATTATATTTATAATATTGTTAATTTTTCTTTGATATTTATGAAACTAAATGTGGTGAAGGATGAAATATTCCATACTATTAATTTTAATCCTTTGAATTTATCCATCTTAGTTTTAGTCCAATAATTTTCAAAATCATCCATGGAGACGATGATCGTGTTCATTGACGAAATACGAATGGACGTCTCACTGTTGCATCGCTATATCATCTATTACACCCGTCGAAACCCAAGGTAGGCTGGACTTCACTACTCTCAAGCTCCCTGAAGATCCCTAGACATACATTCATATTGTGGCTCACTATATTAGGGAAATTATCACGGCAGATAAACCGTGGTTGTCTTATTTAGGCACCTATGTTCTTTGTGATGAAGTTGCAATAAAATCACATACACACTTATTTTTTCGATGTCATTATGCCAAACAATACCTCACAGTTATGAGATAGGATGTTCAATTCTCATGGTCGAACCGAGACTGGGCCTTAGACGTGGAGTGGGCTACTAGGAAGTGGAGAGGGAAACATATCATCATATTTGGAGAGAGCGGAACTTGCGCCGCTTTGAGCACGTTGATCGACCACCGAGCACCATCACTGCCATCATAGTGGACGACGTTAGATAAAGAATCATTAGTGCTAATTTATCACACTCTATCAATACTTCTACTTTATATAAACTATGGCGTATCCCATGGCCTGTCATGGGAAAAATCGATATTTGATTGTTGTACTGTACGCATGTATCTTTTTATTAATGAAACTTATATTTATCAAAAAAAAAAAAAAACTTTCAAAATTATTTAATTTTAGTCCTTGACCTAATTCCGAACAATTGTAACCCTACACAACTTTTCATTAGCAATTTTAGTCCATATATATTCATTTATTTTGTATCTAATAGTTAATGCTTGCCTAAAATGGTATAATAGTCTAGATTTATTAAAAAAATATTTATTTATATTATACTTAGACCCTTAGGATGGACTATAGCCTTTACCATCAAAAGGACAAAATAGTCATAAATTAAACTAAAGGACCAAACAGATAAATAATTAAATATAATATTACTAAAACTAAATAACCAAAATTATAGGACGAAAATTTTCTTTTTTTCCTGAAAAAAATGTGGAAGTCAGTGGGTGAGAAAAAAGAAAAAAGAAATATAAAAAACATATATGATTATATGATTATCCTTTATTTTTAGCGTTATATGATTATCCTTTTTTTATAATCAATTTCTTTTATAAATCTAATACGTATTAATTTATTATTTTATAAATATTTTATCAAATTATAAAATTTACATAAATATTTTACTTAAATAATTTTAAAGAGTTTTATTTTTGTTGTATCTTTTTATTTTTTATAAAAAATAAAAATAAAATTATCAATTTTATTTTATAATTCCATTATAAAAATTATCCACTTGATCAATAACAATTCCAAAAATAAAATAAAATAAAATTGTAATTTATAATTTACAAGACATTTTAATCAAATCACTGTAAGAAAAATAGATAAAAAATTTAACAATTATAATTATATTAAATTTCATTAAAGGGGGTTGTATTTACCGGTCACTTCATTTGGATCCGAATTTGGTTACCTTTTTGTTGTCTGCTGGCCCCCGCCACTCCTTTGTTTTATACGAATCAATTTAGTTGCTTTATGTCATTTCCAAAAATAATAAACAAAAGATTATAACTATATCAAATATTATATTAATTTGATTGTAATTTAACTATAATTGAACATTTTTACAGCCAAATGTGTAAAAATAAATTTATTACAAGTGTATTTATGAAGATTTTTGTATAATAACTGTTCCCTAATTTCAGGACATATGCCAAAAGCCAACTTTAAGATGCGGGTTGTGTTTTATAAGCCACTGCAGCTGACCAGGACACTACCATTGCACACATTCCTTCATAATTTCTCCTCTTTCCACTATGGTTCACAAAATTAAGTTAATAATTTTAAATATTCTTAATATCCCAATTTACGTCGTTTGATAAAATTCAGATTATAATTAAATAATAATAAATTATAAAAGAATTCATATAACATAAATACAAATATTTATAGTGTCAGGACTAGAATTCACGATTGCAGGAGACAATAATGTTGGTGGTAGTAAGGCTTAGTTGAATGGTAATGATTAATGTTATTGGATTCGAATGGTCCACCCACATACGGAAATTAAGGGGTGGTAGCTCATGGAATGGTCCATGGCATTACTGCAAATAAGAGGTGATCAAAAATAAATTCAAAATCGTTGGAATTAAATTGAATTGAACCCTTTTTCATAAGTTATTTTTCAAATCGTAATTCTATACTTAGACTAAAATCACACCATACTATTAATTTAATTTTAATTTAAAACTTACAAAAATCGCACCTAAACCTATACGCATTAGTAGAAGGGGAGGGGCAAAGGTAAAGTTGCTCCAATACTACTAGCTCCACACTCTTACTTCTTTCACCGCCTCTCATTGCATTCATATTTAAAGCTCAAATACCAAACTTACTTTACACACTTCTCAGATGCCCCCACCCCCCATTCTTTGAATACCAATCATACAAGAGTGAAATATTTTATGAAGTAGTATAAAAAACTAGAATTTTCTTTTTTTTTAAAAAAAAAAAAAAAGGGGGTTGACAAAAAATATGAGATATCAAAAAGGGCACTCTTCTTTAATAATAAATATCAATTTTGAAATAAATCTTTGCTATTATTTAAAAACATATAACTTTTAATTAAAATCTTGATGCAGTACATATTATAACCATCAACTATTATGTCATTTTTAATACATATGGTAATTTCAAAATATATAACTAAATTATTTAACTTCTTTTAAAATTGCATTTATAGGTGTCCTATAACAATAGTTAATTCGAGATATCATACAATATTATTATCTGGAACAAATATAATTAGTACAATAATGTATGATGGAGAGGAATTCGATCGGATCCAAATTGATTAATTATATAACAAGTATAATATATTTATCATATGATTAGTTTACAATTAAAAAAAAAAAGTCACTAATCACATAACGAATATATCATATTTATTTTATAACTAATTTAGTTCGACAGAACTTGACGTGCCAGTAAGTATTTTCTTCTAGTTATTCGGATTCCAAATCATCTTTACCTCTATGCATTCATAATATCATTCGAAATGGTCCCCCGCCTCTCTACGTACTGTATTAATTAATGTGAATAATTAAACTATATATATTTATGAAGTTGGCTTAATATTAATAATTGACAAATTAAATTCCATGCATCTTCTTTGGCAAATTAAATATCTGCGTTTGATCGTATAAATATACATACGTACGGATGTGTATAAACTAAATTTTTTCATAAATGATAAACTCCAACACTATGTTTGTTTTCATTTTCAAGTTATCTCCGAAACGAGTCAAAACATACCTAATGTTTGCCATCATTCACAAACACCTTATCTAGGTGTTTTAAACTGTTTTATTATAAATACATACATATATATACCCATACATATACATAAAAATATACAAAAAAGACATGATTTGAAAGTGATTTGACAATGAATAGTAATTTTTATCTCCCAAAACACAACATTAAACATACAATACTTATTTTAAATTATCTTAAAAAACAAATCCAAACATACATACTATCTCTAACACACACTTATTTATCTTTGTTTTTCTCTCTCTATCTCCACAAAATACAACAAAACACTCATAAAATAAATCCAAACATTATGCAAAATTCTCGTCCAGTCTTTATCTATTTATATGTGCTGATTGCTTTCTCATCACTCACTTTCACAAATTGAATTGCTGGCATGGAGCAGCCCGTGGACGACCACAACCCACCAGCTTCTTGTCATTCGATGCCACCGCCGCCATCGGACGCCGTCGCCAGTCACTCCAGCTCCGAGCTCGAAAAGGTACTGTCAGACGCCGATTTGCCATGCCTGAAGCGTTATAGGAAGGCCACGTGGATCGAGCTGAAACTCCTGTTCAAACTCGCGGCACCCGCCGTCATGATGTACTTAATAAACAACGCAATGTCCATGTCCACTCGCATCTTTTCCGGTCACCTCGGCAATCTGGAGTTCGCCGCCGCTTGTCTCGGCAATCAAGGCATCCAATTATTCGCCTACGGACTCCTCGTAAGTTCTCTATATATAGAGTAACCTATCTTTAAACCCTAGCTAGAGGAAAAACCACACGCACTTACTCATATAATAATATTTACAGCTAGGCATGGGGAGCGCGGTTGAAACACTCTGCGGGCAGGCGTACGGCGCGGGCCGCTACGAAATGCTTGGCGTCTACCTGCAACGCGCCACCGTGGTGCTGATGATGTTCAGCCTTCCGATCGTGGTGGTCTACGTGCTATCGAGGCCACTTTTGCTCTTCATCGGCGAGTCCAAACAGGTAGCGACGCTGGCGTCGGTGTTCGTGTACGGTCTGATCCCGCAGGTGTTGGCGTACTCGGTGAATTTTCCGATACAGAAGTTCCTCCAGGCGCAGAGCATAGTGGCGCCGAGCGCGTTGATCTCCCTGGCAACGCTGGGGGTGCATTTGCTGGTGAGCTGGATTGCGGTGTACCGGGTGGGGTTAGGGTTATTAGGTGCGTCGCTGGTGCTGAGCTTGTCGTGGTGGATAATTGTTACGGCGCAGTTCGTGTATATTGTGGCTAGCCGAAAATGTAAGGACACGTGGACAGGGTTCAAGTGGGAGGCTTTCAGCGGTCTTTGGGAGTTTGTGAAGCTGTCTATTGGCTCCGCTGTGATGCTGTGCTTGGAGACGTGGTACTTTCAGGTACTAGTCCTGATTGCGGGATTGCTGGAGAATCCTGAACTCGCCTTGGATGCACTCTCTGTGTGGTAAACTATCATAAGCTTCTCTCCCCCTCACGTCTTTATCTAGACGTTAATTAATTGATGCGAAAAAGATTTTAGTTCAATTTCAGTTTGATCCAATTAACTCAACTGAACACATATAAGGAAATTTTGTTTTATACATAATTGTTTTACTTAATTTTTTATAATTTTTAAAATGTCACGATAATAAGTATAAAGGACCTAATTAGTTATTTAGTGTCGGGCAAATAAATTAATTTGGATAAAAAGATTTCAAAAATTTTTGAACTTATTATCCTATATATATATATATTACTAATTACCAGCTCAATGCATAATTAATTAAGGTGGGTATATTCTTCTTTCTTGGCAATAATTTTATGTTGGGATTGATAGAGCATACAAGTGTTGGTATTTTGTGTCTCTTCTAAATTTTTTTTCTTTTTTTCTGTATATCTAAGATGTTTATTTTGGGAGATGATGGTATCATTTGTTAATGGATTTGTGCAGCATGTCGGTGAATGGACTACTATTCATGGTCTCAATCGGATTCAATGCTGCTGCTAGGTTGGTCTGCCTCAATGTATACGTGCAGCTATTTTGGATATGTTTTTTATGTATTTACTACATAATTAAACACCTGTCCCCCACCCCCCAAAAAATTACATATACATCAAATAGGGCTAACCATGAGTTAGATAAATTTAAAGAAAAATATATATAATTCCAGGGGGAAAAAAGGAAAGAAAAAGAGAAGAAAATAATTGTGATGCAGTTTAATAAATTTAAGGTACGTTTTGAATTGAGACGTCTGTTGTTCGACATTGTACGAGTGATGAAGGAGTGGGTTTGGTGTTTTACCTTTTTTTGTGTCTCTTTTAATTTTTATGTTAAAGTTAATAAACTAATTTTATAATTTCCACTTGTCATGTTGAGATAAGTAATTTTTAACTCGCCTCATTCGCATTTTTTTGAATTTCCTTTTATCAATTTCTTCTCTTTGTTTTATTTTATTCCATTGTATTTTGGTATAAATTTGATAAAAGTATGTTGCAATATGCACCAGTATTTGCTGTGCACTGAGTTCGCGTTTTCGACTAGTATTAATTTACTCATAAAAAATCTGATAAAAGATTGGTAATGATACCAGCGTGAGAGTGGGGAATGAGATAGGAGCAGGGCACCCCAAATCGGCGGCGTTCTCCGTCATGATGGTGAATTTGGTCTCTTTCATGGTGGCCGCGGCGGAGGCCGGCATTGTTTTATCACAGCGCCACATCATAAGTTACATTTTCACCGGGGGTGAAACGGTGGCCAAAGCGGTGGCAGATCTCTGTCCATTGCTAGCAGTCACTCTCCTCTTAAATGGCGTCCAACCAGTCTTGTCCGGTAATGACAACTCCTAGCCGACAAACATTTACGTACTCAACTCTCACATACGACTGAAATATCTCTCTCTCACGTTGGCAAGTTAATTTCAATGCCATATCTCTGAAAGCTTGCTTACTGCTTTTACCTTGGATCGTTCTACTTTATGTTAAGCCTTTGGACTTTTCTATTTTAAAGCTAGCATAAATGAGGTGAGCCATTAATAGAAATCAATTCATGTATCAGGATAAACAATTACAAAAAGAGTAGGTAGAGAATTTTTTCTGACATCATTTCTTGAGTGACTGCTCCTATGATCTTCTTTAATTATGCAACTATATTATTATTAAATAGTACATCTCAATCCACAATTGAATTCTTGTTGATAAGCCAAATTGTTATTGTAACTGGGGATAACTGGCATTTCTATTAGTAAAGCACAGCTGAGAAATCTTCAACATCATGCACTCTCAGTCCTAAAGGGAAATGATCTGAGTAGACTACTTAATCCTATTTTAGGTTGCAGCAGTCCTTTACTGATCTTTTATTTTCTTTTATATATTTTTTTTTCTTTACCAGTAATGAGAGTCTGACTGTTTCTATAATTGATGTGAAATTCAATAAATTGAAGGAGTGGCCGTGGGTTGCGGATGGCAATCATTTGTGGCATGCATAAATGTAGGTTGTTACTACATGGTGGGAATTCCAATTGGTTGCCTTCTTGGCTTCAAATTCAACCTTGGTGTAAAGGTAAGATCTTGACATAATTTGTGCGGTATACCTTACCAAGATTTTCGCAGTTACATAGTTTGCACAGAGTTCAAAAATTCAGTCTGTCATAGGTATCAAATTTTGTAGCTATGTATTTTGACAGGGAATTTGGTCTGGCATGATCGGAGGGACAATGATGCAGACCCTCATCTTACTCTGGGTAACATTTCGAACAGACTGGAATAAAGAGGTTTGTTTGTTTCCTCTTTCATTCTAAGGTATTCTATTTATATGAGATGATGGGTACTTTTTTCTCATATGAAATTTAGTGCAAGTTTAAGCTACATAACAGGTCCGTAAGAAAGACAGGCTACTGCAAAAGCCACATATTAAAGTCCAAGTCCATGTTGGGGCAACTACCACATGCACACGAAGCTTATCTTATTATCATTGTCAGAAAATAATAAGCAGCAATGAATCTGCAGGTGGAGAAAGCAAGAAAGCGTTTGGACAAGTGGGAAGAAATCACAGAGCCCCTTCTCAAGGAGTAAAAGAGGCTGAACAACTTTATGATAAAGCGGCAAATAAAAAGGCATATTGCCAAGCCTTCAGACAATGCATGGCCAGGCATCACTGCTCTTGTTATTGCATTCATGAAAACATGACCAGTATTTACCAAATCATATGGCCAGATGTACGAAAAAAGAAAACAATGATATTGCTACTATTTTGTTCACCTTTGTTTGAGGATATTGATGTTCGTCATACTGGGTTTTCCTTGATCGATTGCTCAGGAACAATTTCCAGGACAAAAATATTGGTCCATAATAAGCAAAGATTCTTAATATCAGAACTTACCATGAACTACATGCAAAGTAACCAACACATACAGCGCCAGGTACAACCCACGTCTACAATCTACAGCCAGAGCATCCAAGCTATGGATTTAACCTCATATATAGTAAATTCATCAGAAGATAAAAATAAAAAAATAAACCCTATATAGTAAAAATTGCTGTGCAATAAATAAACAAATTCACAGGATCTCACTGGCCGGAGATAGAAACTTCCCTCAGGGATAAGAGGGACAGAAATTACCACAAAAATCAATTATTATTGCTTTGATGACAAGTTACATACAGTTCAAAGCAACATATCTCAACCAATGATGTATATGAGAACAGACTATAGGCTGCAAGAACACAGTGAAGGTAAGATGGTTAAAAGGAAGTCATGGCACCTTACTATTGTGCATTGATCTCTTTTTGGTCCCTGAAGTGTATTCCATTGACCAGGAAAGACGTTGTAAAACTTTTAATGCTTTTAGCTGATAAAAATGTTATGTGTGGAGATTAATTGATAAAAATGTTTCACTCGAACTGGATCTCTGTATAATAGCGTTTGGGTCTTGCTGAAAGTTCCGCATGAAAAACAGCTATAGAAAATGGGAGAAACCACCATCATATATGTGTGTTCTTCGCATTTGAGTTGATATAACTTAGCACGCCATCTATCCCAAACCATGGGAGAGAGAACTTACAATTTCTTGGGTGGAACAAATAGCCGCCAGCAGAGTTGACCCAACAAATCTACACCAATCAAATGGTAATCAATCTGAATACTTCTCATACTTGGCTCTTGGTATCAAAATCCTTTTCAAAAGTGCATTAGTCAACTTGCATATCATCTCTTTTACTTCTCGTATCTGATTCTCTGGATCTCATCACATGCTTATACATCCTGAAACGCATTATCCAAAAATGAAAAGAACTGAGGAAAGGATAATGCCAGAATAAAAAGGTGAAAGTCAAATAAAGCACTTCTGACATATTATAGCTACAAAGATAACCACACAACTTCCTTAGAGTGAAAAACTGTTCAAGGAATCTAGAGAAGCAGGATACTAATAAGAACGTGTATATGTGGAGACATGTGCAACAGCTAATTCGTGTCCCACTATGAACAGATCAAGAGTAATTGCATTAAAACCCCAAAGGACCAGTGCAGAAATCTACTTGGTCAAAAAAGCACCAGAAAATACGCTCATGCTGTACATAGTAGCATAGTCCAGGGCTAGAGCTTTGAGGAAATCAATCAATACGTGGATCATTCTTTACCAGAATGCTCATGATACTTTTTCTGCTTTTGGGGTGTCTACACAGTAGATCACCTCCATCCAGGAGAATCAAACCGTGAGGATATAAGAATCATTTATGCATCAAAATTGTGTATGGAGTTATATATTCCAATGAAGACATGGATTGCCAGACATACGCATCAAGTGCCTCGGATTTCCTCTTGATTTCACCAGACCAAAGTATTGGATCTGCATTCTTGGGCAGTGAATCCTGATGATGGCTTTTCTCTCGAAGCCACTGCTCTGCTTTATTGCATTCTCCAATGACCTTCAATGAAAATAGCCAAATATTCTTATAGTCATTGGAACCCCATATCTTCATTGAAAAACTAAATCCAAAAACAATTCATGTTAAAGGGGATCATACTGCATCTCTTTCACTAGAGGGAAGTGATGCTACAGCCATCCGATACTCCACTATGCAATTTAATAGCTCTCTTGTGGCCACCGCCCTGGCCTCTTCCTCTTTATATCGAATTTCAATTGGATCCACCATCTGATGAACATGAAGAAGAATCAATAAACGGAACAGTATGAGTTCAAGAGGAAAACAAACAAACAAAATGAACCTTCTTCAGATCATCTAATTTTTCGGTATAAACATATTCAGATTCATCATCCCCATCATCATAGAGCCACTCCTCAGTTTGTTGCAAGTTACTGGAAATTCCTTCCTTTTCAGAATCAGTGGCAAAGCTCCGATATGTACTCAGAAGCTGTTCAAACATTTAAAAGTCTTGCATAACTATTTAAATTGCCAAGACAGTAAAGTAAAATGCAAGAGAAAAAACAACAGTACATGTGTTTATCAGAAACAGATAAATCATATTTTATCTAGTATCCCAGAAGGCTGGGCTCGGCTATAAATGAACAGTTTTAAATGGACCAAATGAACTGCAATTAATTGTTTTTAGTTCAATAAAAGGGAAAATTATGTGTCAAGTCATATATAGATACTGTTTTGGGCTGTAAGCTACAACCTAATACCCAGGTTTGCCCTTAAACTTTTGAACACCATTATTTTGAGTTAATAGTGTGCTGGTGCCTGGAGTTCACTAGAAGTGCCTTGTTGGGAATAACAATCAGCAAGAGCTGTTGGGCTTGCACTCTCCTTCAACAGTCACTCACTATGATAATGACATTTTCATGCAACTAAATCATCAAAGAAAGCAAGTAATAGTTTGACAGTAGCACACAACCAACAAAGAAGGAGCACGACAAGACACCTTATTTCGTGATTCATATACATAAGCCTCCAGTGCATTTTTCTTCTCTTTGGTCCTCTCCACCTTTAAGTCCTGCTCGGCCAACTGAAGCTCTTTTTCTTGAGCTTGGGAGAGCTCACCCTGTGTCATTCCACCATATACGTCCTCAGCAATGAATATGTCCTGCCTTCTTATAGCCTTTAGCCTTCTTATCTCATGACCCTGCAAAAGGAGATCACATTGGTCTGACACTCCCACAGCTTCGGAGAAATTAAAGTTGTGCAAAGATAGAAAACCTGTATGCTGACTGCCGAGACAGATGACTGTCGTAAACATTTTAATACCAAATTGATAATCTTGCTTTCTCATAAAACAATAATAAGAATAAGAATAACATAAATATCATAACTATATGAGAAATTCATGAAGATGACAAAGGCTGCTTTCTCAATGGTGAAACATAACAAACTCGAGGGAAAATATTTTTCATTCTATAAAGAGGGGAAAAGAAAAAAGCAATATTACAGTCCTCAGGAGCAATCTAGAAAATAGGCCTTGGACAAATGGCAATAGGGTAACATTAAATGAAGTACTAAAGCAATATTAAAATTTTCTTCCTCTTGAATATAGTATATGCAATTCAGCAAAAGAATCATCCAAAGCTGTTTAACTGGACTTACAGAAGTCCCATTTGGCTTGATAAAAGATTCGTGATTGCCTGGCCCCACATTTTCTGAAAGGGTATCGCCATTGTTCTTTACAGTAGCATCATCCACCTGATCATCTACCAGCTGCAGAGAGATGATTCAATAAAATTGGCATCACACTGTCAAAGCTCCTAGCTTGATACCCTAATAGAATACCACATTATATCCACACTTACCGAGGCAGACACTATGGAAACAATTCCATGGAGGTCTAGCTGAACTTTTATCTTAATCCTTGATTTCTCCACATGAGAAACCCTGAATGGGCCAATCTGAAAAGGGAGCCATTTTAGATAAGAAATAATTTAGCAAAAGATTCCTTAAGATGCTTTGTTCAACAAATTCTAGATAAGAGAGAAACAGAAAGCTAAATTCTTGTGCAATAGTCAATGCAGAAAGATGGAAAAAAAATATATATAATCATTGAACCCTAGCATGTTCAAATGCATTAAAGAATAATGCAGATAAGGTTATCTACTCTGATTGTAGCTTGCAAAAGATTCAGCTGATAAACAACAAAGCAGAGGCCCCAGCTTTAAGAGCCTTTTTTAATTATTTATTTAACACGCACGCCCAATTCATGCAGTCACCCAAGTTCAAACACAAGACCCGTAGGAAATCTTGAGTCTAAACCATTGGGTTGTCTCTCCAGGAATAGGCACCAACTTTAAGTTCTTCCCACGTGATCCAGTGCAACGATACTGTTGGAAGCTTTATACTTTGATTAATAGAAGTTGCCATCATATTGTTCAAGCGTATGGTGTCCAATAGCTAATTAGAAGTCAAATCCAAAGTTCAAATGGTGTTTATGCATTAAGGATTATGCAGAGATCTTACGGTCTCTCACAGTAGTACAGTTCTACAGATTAACAATTTAATCTGACAATATTCATGCAAGTATAAAAATTCAAACTAAAATGTCAGCACATATTCCTCACCATATACAACACAGTTCAAACAATGATTTCTCTAAAACCATGTGCTAGGCCGATGTTCTGGTATTTGACTGCAATAATCACAAGTAATATACGCCAGTTTCATGAGAGGCAGCAGACTAAGAGTGTTTGCAGATACTATTAAAACTGCGATTCTGAGCTTTTTGCTTAAATATGTCAAAACTAAATACTTTTTCTTTTTCTTTTCTTTTTTGAATATTTGGCTTGTGATTTTCGGAGGTTAAGCCCAAACCCAGAAGGTAGAAGCAGGCAGGGACAACGTTTGAGATTCAGTTGCAAATTGGTAAAAAACAAAAAGCACCTGCTTCTGACAATTGTGAACCATTAGCTTTATAGTATTCGAAATATAGCTGACTAATTGTTTATAAAAATTGAATAACTAACGGCATACATACCTTAGAAGAGCTGATTCTTGTAGACACGCCAGAAGGCAACTCTTTCTGATTTGCATAGAAGGCCTCCATGTGAAATATATCATTTCTGTGCAAAGTAAGCATCTTCGTACTAGGAAAAGCAGTGCCTTTGGGAAACAATACTCCATCTGTCAATGAGCAGACCGGCCCTTCATCTGATGCAAATGAGATTGAGAACGGGAAGCAGTCCTGCACCTGCAAATTAAAGATGCAAATATTAGCACTCTACCAGTCCCCGTTTAGGCACGGTATTGGCTAGTTGGTGGGTGGAGGATTCAGATGGAAGGATAGAGGGTCTAGGAGCCTAATCAGGGTCCTATATCCAAAATTCTTTTTGGTTTCAGAAAATCCATTCTTCCAGTAAATCACCAGGGAGGAGGAGGTCCACTATGTGCATGGAGACAATAGGTTAAACAACCTTGTTCATAAACAAAATATTTACTATAGATGGGACCCACCACAACAATTTGTCCGTCCAAGCTGGCTTCCTTTTTACCACCACAGATGATATAATTACCAAATATTTACGATATTATCTTTTGCAATAAATGCAGCTTCACCAAAACCAGCTGGAATTGAATCAGATCAATGTCCATACCCGGGCAGATGTAAAATACAAAGCCATAAAAAGCACAATCCTTTGGTCCACTTCAGGAACAAAATATTTGCATGAGCGTGTATCAGCATATTGATTTTCCTTTACAAAGCTGGTTATTTCCAGTAAAGCTTTTCATATTTCCTAATAGAGAATACTAATGGCTGAGATCAACCACTAGGCTCCTAATGTTAAGAGGGCAGCGTTATTAACATTAAAAATAAACCCAGGTAACTGTCCTAAATCCAATCAAGATCTTTAGCCACTAAAGAACACTGAAAAAGCAAGAAGGAGAGGAAGTTCAGAAATCATTATTGCAGCACCAACATAGAGCATCCATTTCATGAAGCTTTTTAAGAACCTGAGATGCTGGGAAAGGAAAAGAAAAGCGAGAGCTAGCTCAGCAATGACATAAATCTTTAATTTCTTTAAAACCCAATAAATGAAGTTTTTGACTAACTGCTAAAATTTTTCAGCATATGATTAGCAAATTGCAAAAATAGTCTTGGATTTGCCCGAGTCTTCTTTGCTAGTCGAGGCCCCAAATTATGATCTAGCATTACAAAGATTTGAAATTGAAACGAATTGTATCTTCTCAGGCTGCCTAACAAGCAGCAGCAAAGATGATGATTTTTTCCTTACATACAGATATTCATATACATAATGATTTGTGTCGTACAAACTGAGGAACGGCTAAAAATGAATGTTTAAAAGATACAGGTTACAAATATCTGTTCCTTGAGTCAACAGCAAAGAATAGGTTTTTTCTAGAAACTGCCACATCCGTAAAAGTTGTTTCTATAATTGCACAAGGATTTACTGATGGAAAGATTTTACTTGGAAATAGTAGCCAAGAAGACAAACCTCATACTCTCTCACTCGGAATATGGGGCTAAGCATTGCACACTGAAGGGCACAGCCACGAGCTACACATTCACTTGCATTCAGTGTCCGGCTGGGCTCTTTCCTAAATAGTGAAGTCAGAATCTTTGTAATGGCAGGTATCCGTGAACCAGATCCAACAAGCTCAACGGTGTGAATCTTGTCAACAGTCAGACCAGAATCATGCAAAGCCTTACGACATGGAATGCTAATCCTTTCCAGTAATGCAGATGCCAGTTTCTCAAACTCGTCTCTCTTAATGTGTCCTTTGACGTCTTTCTCTTCCATCAAGCACTCAATATTGAGCGGTGCCTCAGGGTTAGCACTCAAAACCTTCTTCAGTTTCTCACATGATGCTCTCAGCCTTATGGAAGCCCGGGCACTAGAATAAACATCAATTTTGTACTGTTGCCTAAACTCAGCAGCAAAATGCCTAAACAAGACCTCATCAAAGTCTCGTCCACCTAAGTTGCTGTCAAAAGCATGGGATAATACCTTCATATGCCCAGGCTCAAATGACACAATAGCAACTTGTGTGTCACTGTGACCAACATCTACAAACACAACATTTGCCGGACCCTTGCTTGGGAACTCTGTCTTGTATATGCCATAACCAAGCCCAATAGCAGTACAGTCGTGCATCAACCTTAGCGGCTTCAGCCCTGCAATCTCCGCAGCATGCAAATATGCACGTCTCTGCAAAGCTGTGAAGTAAGATGGTATACCAATTACACAATTGGTAATCTGCTTCTCAAGATTCTTTTCCGTGATTTGCTTTAAATGTGCGAGCAGCATTGCCAAAATTTGTATCGGGGTGAAAGTTTGCTTTTCATCCAAATATTGCAGGTGAATCAGGATTCCACCATCAGGTCCCTCAGATGTCTCGAACGGGAGCAACCTTAGGTCATCCTGCACAGTGGGTTCACTATAAGTCCGACCAATCAATCTCTTGACCTGAGATATAGTTGACTTTGGGTGCATAGTCGCGGATGCAGCCCCAGCACAGCCAATAAACCTCTGCTTTTCACCAAATGAAACCACTGCTGGGTTTTCTCGCTTGGACTCATCATTAAGCAATACATCAATCCCACGTTCTTTAGCCACAGCTATCACACAGTTCTCATTTCCAATGTCAAACCCCACCACACTCATCTCCAGCTAAAATCCCAATCAAACGAACCTCAACACCAAAGCACAGGTTCAAAGCCTGCAACCAAACAATTGAGTTAAACCCCAAAACAGGAATTCAAGATATCCGAACATGACCGCACCAAAAACATAAATAAACAAAAGAAAACGAAGTTCCAACCATTCATACCAAAAAATGTCAACGTGATTGGCTCATGAATTCAAGAAAACTGCAGGAGGAACTTAACTAAAGCAGGAATCTAATTTTCAGCATTAGCATAACATCTTCAGATGTCAAAGTAATACGTACAAACATAAAGGGGTATATGATACGTGATACACACGCGTGAACAAGTTAACAAGCAAAATGCCGCTGGAATACAACTGTTGAAAGGGTTGAAACTTGAAATTTACCTGGTCGGATAATTAGAGAGAAAAGAAAGGAAACCCTAAAACTTGGAAGAAAAGAAAACGGGGATGGATGACTGAGAAATTCCCCGAATTTCTTTCAATTCCAGAGCGGACATTTATTCGAAGATCTATCCTTAAATATATAATAATTATGAATGCCGCTGGATATTTAGTATAGTAGACACACAATACGCGACATAATTCGATGTTTCCTACCTACGCTATATGCAAGAGGAAACCGCATTTTATGGTTGTCTCCATGTCCAAAAACAACATTACAATCACGATTCTCTCCCTATCTCCACTTTCCTAAACTATCAGCTCTTATGGATGGATTTCATATCAAAAGATGAAAACGTTTTCCTAGCAAAAAAAAAGACTCACATTTTTATTTATATATAATATATATTTTTCAATAATACTTTGTACTATAAATTATATTTAATTTGTAATCATATGACTATACTGCACTTAATAGATTGTATGTATGTCTTCGTAATCACCGATTATGGTCCAATCTATTTTTAGATGGGAGGAAGGTCTAATTTGATTGGCTTCCTCTCCCACCTTTAGATAATACAACGGTCTTGGGCCTTTTAAGATATGAAAAGGACACGCAAGAAAATTATATGTTTGATTTTCTTTACAAATGTTAGAAAACTTTGTAAATATTTTATATGCAATTTATTATCCTAATGTTGTAAAAGATAATTATTCCACATATTATAAATGAGAATGATTTAATTACGATCATATATAAAAGAAATATACTGCATTCATATAAATTCAGTTTGAAAATTTAAGTGATCACGGCTAAATTACATTTGTCATGATTTTTAATTAGGGATAATTACATTTTACACCCTATCACATATTGTCTTTCTATACAAACCACTCTTACCTTTTAAATTTTAAAGGCTGTCAGGAGTGTTTTCTGTAAACTTTCAAAAGATAAAGGTGATTTCTGTAAAAAAAATAATAGATTGCATATATTTATCCCTTTTAATTATGACTAAAATACTTATTATAATTTTTAGTTATATAATATTGATCTTGTTTGCCGAAATAATAACTATTGGCTATTGTAGAGTCGTGTTAAATCAACATTCACTATAATTTTTTTAATCTATAATCATAATAAATAACTATAATACAAACAAACAAAATCATATTTTTCCTCTGTAACAACAGAAAGCTGAGAGAGACAGGTAGGAATAAGCAGCCCAATACTGGGAAACGAAGTTCATCCCAGTTGGGCCTGCCCAGTGGCCCAATTGTAAACCCCAGACGCCGAACCCATATATTAAGATCTGAATTTTCGGGGAAAAAGAAAAATCCAGATCTGCATCAAACGGAAAAAAATATGGTAAACAAACCAATTTCTCTTAAGAAATAATTTATAAAAAAAGAAAAAGAAAAAGAGAATGTAATTGAAATGAAAAGGGTATTTCATCTGGGTGTCTGTCCTTAATAGTTATCATAACATGAGCAGCAGAATCCAAATTGAGAACCCCCATGTGGTGTGGCATTGGCACATAATAATTTCAGCACATGACCAACCTTGACAACAACTACCCTAACGTGGTGCCCCAATCCAAGTGACCTGAAATTATGAATCAGGGCTGGGTATTAGCTGCTCAAACGTGCGTACAACAATCGACTGTGCCTGTACGGCTGTACTCTACTGCTGTTTGCACCACCCAACGTTCAGTCACAGTGGTCGGTAGCCCGGGTATGACGCCTAAATAAACTCGATTATTGATTAAAATAAGTAAACGGTCATTTGTGGGCCCAATTTGAATTGAAGTTTAGGTTCTTGGCATATACTATATGTGTTTGGGGCATGGGGGGTATATACTTTTTGACGAGAAGGGTCTAAAATGTGAGGTGAGCAGGCCATATATTAGGCGGATTTTGTTGTGTGATGGCGTCTTTTGGGCGGAATGCAAGGCTAAAATCATGCAACCCTTGTATAACCACATGCCAACCAATACCATATACCTATACCCTTTTGTTTTGTTTCAACGCTGCTCAGAAATTAAGGCAAGTGGGGGATTGGGAACAACGTTTTCACAATCTTGTTCCTAATCATGCATACCACGTTTCCCTCCATCTACTCGCTCTCTCTAAATTAATGTGGTTTTTGATCGGGTGATAGATAATTGCCTGTAGGGCTGTAAATGATTCAAACTTAGTTCAATATATTATTATTCAAATTTGTTATCGAGTTTGATATAATTATTGATCTAATCAAGTTCAAACGAAATTTAATTGGATAAAAGATGAATCAAATTTGAGTAATTAGATATTTTTGCACTGATCAAATCGAGTAGTTTGATTTAGTTTTGAGCCTTACTTTCATCTTCTCTCGTCCAAAACACGTCATACTTGTGGAGGGAGGAAACACACACACACACACACACACACAGAGTATACTCTTCTCAACACTTGTCTGTTCAAAATAAAGCATTGAATAATTAATTACATCGATGGCCGTTGATCAATAGCATTCATCTACTATTCAATAGAAAGATGGAAGCGAAGGAGAAGCAATTAATTCAAGAATTGTTACATGGTATCTTTGGAGCACATGGGCTCAAAACTCTTGTTTCCAAGAAGCAATCAGCAAAGCAGAACAAGACCAGCATATACACTTGTCTGATCATTTTTGTCTGTCACAAAGCAAACAAGATAGATGTAGGGACAACAAAGCAAATAAGACTTAAAATTCAGAAGAATGGTGGGAGAGTGCTAATTATAGGGCGGTCCTGCGGCTGCTGCTTCCCATGCAACAAATACTTGCAAGATTTGAACACACAAGTAATTTGGCTGCAGAGATCAGCTTTAGCAGAAAAGAGAGTTGAAGAGATGCCCTTCCTCAGCTTCTTCAGCCTCTTACCAATCTTGATCTTCAACTTGAACATTTTGACTCTCAACCACGACGGCCTTCTCCTGCAACCGTCAGCTCTCTGCATAGCCTTGTAAATCAAGAACTGCGCCAGCCGGTGCTTCGTCTCTTCCGGGTCTTCATTCTCTACCTTTGAGTAAGCATATGGTCTGACGTGCAACATACCCATTTTTAGTAATTACTTGGGTGGGATGAAGAGCAAGAAAGGGAAGAGAGAGAGAGAGCTGATATATTGTTGTGGTTTGGTGCAGTATTTATAGTGGTGTGATGATGAAACAGTGCATGTGCACCAATACACAGATAATTTATCTTGTTTGAGAAATAATAGGAAATGGAGGTGGGCATGGGGCAAATTTGTCAAAGAGAAATACATTGTTAATTGGTTTTGGTGGAAGGGATGATACTCAGACTGCCCCTATTTTTGTTTTAGAATATAAGTGGACAGCAGATGAAAACTGAGCTTCAATTTCAATTATTTCATAATTTATACAAGTGATGAACCAATTAAAATTAGATCAGATTTTTTTATTTTTGCTGATGAGATAGGAAGGGCTAACACTGTACCAATAATGTGAATAAAATAAAAGTAAGTAAATGATTGGGTTGTGAGTGCCACTTTGGAAATGATATTCTTTTTATTATTGGATTAAATTAAATGGTTCAATCATTAAATCAAAATTTTCTAAAATTAATGACACTCAGTGGCAATACATAAGCAATAATAATAATAATTAGCTAGTAAAACACTGCACATAGTAACAATAGTTGAAATTAGGAGAGCCATCCACTCATCCCTCTCTCTTGTGCATAATTCCTCTAAGTTATTAATTTAAATGGCTGTGACTTCTGACGACATGAGAAGGTGCCCCATCCCCATCCCCTTCAAAGTCAATGAGATGAACATGAAACTTTGCCCCACAGCAAATACACAAACTCATATTATTTAATTAATTTTTAATGGTTAAAACAAAGTCAAAGCATTGCGTGGCCTCATCCGGCCAGAATTTACTCTCTCTCTCACACACACTCAAATTATGTATCTCCTTTTCTTTCTTCGAGGAGACAAGTCGAGGTCGAGTCTTCACCATCAAGACATTAAAACCACATGTAGAGTTTTGCCGGCTTTTCTCGCACCTACACCCTGTTGTTAAAGGGTTGCTTGAATTTCATATATTCCTTTTTGGAGGGGGGTGGCCGTTGCTTATGTCCTTTTCCTCATTCAGAATATATGATACTTTAAAAAGGTTGCGTTTATTAGATTCAAGTAAGTCATTGCCACACTGGGCCTTCAGCTTATACCTATGCCCGCTATTATTTTTTGTAACGAATCAAAATCAGGGCAAGCGGAAATTCCAACCCAAACCCATAATAGGAAATAACCAAGGGAAATTCTTCAATTAAGGGACATGTCCTCGTAACAACAAAATCCCCCAAACCACCAAATGGGTTCGAGGGGGACCAAACCAACTATTACAAAAATAAACCAAGTACCATACTTACTTGACTCAGATCATTCCTACCACATTAACCCCCTTCTTCCTCCCCCAATACCTCAATCCCTGTTTTCTTCCTCCACCCCAACCACATATATATAGTTTCACATTTGAAAATGGATTATCATCAAGAATAATAATAAAAAAAAAATCAATTTTATGATATTGAAATAACAGAGTAAAGTAAACTATCTCTAGTTAATCTTGAGTTTTTCGATCATACATTTAATTTAAATTTATTCCATCATTCACTTATTGTGATACCCCAAAGTAAACATGACCAAAGAGTTTAATTTTTTGAAATATAAGTAGTAGAGTTGCTCGTTTCATTTCATTTTGTTTTTTTATAATTTTTTCTGAAAGACGGAATTCTTTTAACCGGATAGGGCCTTCGTTACATTTATAAGGCTGCTGCCAACATGGCAAGGCCCATTTTGAACCCACTCACTTGGACCCAACCCAAACACAAACCCACCTGCCCATTCACCACCCTAAAAAAAGATGTAAATGTAATTTTATGATTAAAAATCTAAAAAACTCTAAAAATAATGGCACAAATCACATAAGGAGCTTAATTGCTCTAGTATGAAAAATACATCAAGTATAATTTACTTTTTTATAATATCATCAGGAGTAATTTGCATTTAACCTTATATCAAAACTAGAATAACATTTTATCCCAATTGCCCGGCCTAATCGCCACAGATGAGCAGCAGTGGGACTGACCTAGCAACCACTATAATCGGGATAAATACATTTTTGGTCCTCGTATATAGTCCATAAGCAAAATGGCAAGATTGCACATTGTCTGTCAACTAAGAGCGATTGATGTTTTATCCAACAAAGCTTATTGTATAGATCAAACTCCACGACGAAGAGGAACTTACAGGACAAACAAATATATATGACTTAACATTTACAGATCATCTGTAGAAGTCCATTCTTAAGGACAAGGAGAACTTGAAAACATCTTCAGTTTTTTCGGATCAAAACTAATAGGTTAGACGATCTACAAAGAAATGTTGCCTTGTCACAGTGCCAAGGCCTAACCAACGGAACCTTCAAGCTTCAAACTCATGAGCTGATTCACTTCAGCACCAAATTCGTCCGGGAGTTCATTGAACACATCCCGGCAGAACCCAGATATCATGGCAGCCATTGCTTTCTCATAGTCAATACCTCTCTGTTGGAAATAGAATAACTGATCTTCACCAATTTTGGAGGTGGTCGCTTCGTGTTCAATTCGGGCTGTGGGGTTCTTTGTCTGTTGAAAGAACAAAGATTAGTTAGTAAAGCAGCAACAACAATGACTCAGGCATTTGTCTTAAATGCATTCCAGCTTCTTCACATACACAAGATGCCTCTAATGAATAAAGAACAGTAGTAGGCTTTATTTTTAGCAGGTATAGTTTTTGCAGATCAGATTCATCAGAAAACTGGAACATGAACGTTAAAAGACCATGAAACACACATTATCAATTTGAACACAATTTCCTACTTATACACAAATAATACTCTCTGTCCAAATCAAGCTCAATAAATTTCCAGTTTTGGCTTGTCAGTTGTCACAAGGACTTCAATCCACAGCAGATATCTGTAAGGCACGGCCTTGCCAAGTACTAGCATGTTCTATGAATAAATAACAGGAACAAGAAGTTTGCTAGAGACATTGATGCAGGGTAACAGTTGAGCATCAGCTCATAATACTCTATAAGACAGTATGCATGTGTTTTATGAAAACAATTAATGGGAGTGTCCTGGCATCCAGCTTGTCCGGAAAAAGCCAATGATGAAGAGAAGAAGAAATCTCTAGGAAAAACAGGATTTAGTTTAACTTTCATATAGATAAAATTCGATTTTAAATGGCAGATAGACAACTACTTTCCAATTCAAATTTTAAATTGAAACTTTACCAAGAGAGTCAGAAGGTCAATTGTCATAAAGATATCAAACCTTTACCACAGACCATATGGAAAAGCTGAAGCCGAATAGCTGGCAGTATAAAAATAAAAAAGTAATTTCTTACTAATGTTCAAAGCATACAGAATCACAGATCATAATCAAAGAACGTACCTGAATGTACGGATAAGTATTGGCAGCGGCTTTGTCGCCAATGAGCATTGAGTCACATTGCGACGAATTCCGAGCATTATCAGCATTGGACATTACTTGGACAAGACCTCTGTAACAATTTCTTGAATGTCCGGCTGAAATTCCTTTTGAAATAATCCTACTTCTAGTGTTCTTCCCCTTGTGTATCATCTTAGTCCCTGTGTCAGCCTGCTGATAGTTATTGGTCAGTGCCACAGAATAAAATTCACCAACTGATTCATCGCCCTCTAAGATAACACTCGGGTACTTCCATGTGATTGCAGAACCGGTCTCCACTTGCGTCCATGAAATCTTTGATCGAGGCCCCTCACAGAGCCCTCTCTTGGTAACAAAATTAAAGATCCCTCCTCTCCCTTCTTCATCACCTGCATACCAATTCTGAACTGTAGAATACTTGATCTCAGCAGCAGCATGACAATACAACTCCACTACTGCGGCATGCAACTGATTAGTATCATAAGAAGGAGCTGTACAGCCCTCCAAGTACTCAACGAAGCTCCCTTCATCTGCAACTATCAGTGTCCTCTCAAACTGTCCAGTCTCCATGGCATTTATCCTAAAATATGTTGATATTTGCATAGGACACTTCGTATTCTTTGGTATATATACAAACGAGCCATCACTAAACACAGCTGAATTTAAAGCAGCATAGAAATTATCATCAGCAGGGACAACTCTCCCTAAATACTTCCTAATTAAGTCCGGATACTCTCTGATGGCCTCCGAAATTGAGCAAAAGATAACACCCGCCTTCTCTAATGTCTTTCTATGAGTAGTAGCTATCGAGACGCTATCTAGAACAGCATCAACTGCAACATTAGCCAATCTATTCCTCTCGTTCAAAGGCACCCCAAGTTTATCAAAGTACCTAATGAGCTCAGGGTCAGCCTCATCAAGACTATTTAAAGTTGGCTTCTTTTTGGGCTCCGAATAATAGCAAATATCTTGAAAATCAATTCTTGGGTACTGATTGTCAGACCATTTGGGCTCTTTCATTTTAACAAATTTCTCATAGGACTTTAGCCTAAACTCCAGCATCCAATCCGGCTCACCCTTTCTTGAAGAAATTAACCTAATAGTTTCCTCAGAGAGCCCCTTAGGAATAGAAAATGAATCAATTTCTTGAGTAAAACCCCATTTATAGTCTCTTTTCAAGAATTTCTGAAGTGGGTCATCGTCATCTGATGATTTCTTACCTGGGGAGTCGATGGTGGTCTTGGGTTCATATCCGACATCAGCCCTGATTTTGAAGGAAGTTCTAGAACTAGGGTTTCTGTAAACGGGGGATTTGGGAGTGAAGTGGAGTGAAGACCCTTTCGCAAGTTCGGAAACGGGCTGTGAGGAAAAGGGCGAAATTCCGTTGGTGAGAAGAGAGGCCATAGCGTCGGTTGTGGTGGTGGAGAATCTTGATCAGAGGCAATACGGACTCAAAATGAAGGTGGAAACATTAGGAAATTCTGGGAAGCAATTTACCAGCCCTAATTTGATAATTTTCGGTTTGTATCTACATTTGTGTGGCCACCGGTCGTCAAGATTTTCATATAAGGCGCATGCAGACCACGTGCCCAAGAAATGGGCCCAACCTTAATCAAACGGTTTGGATCATTAGGTCTTACAACTTATACACTTCACTGATTCGGTTCCCGTTCCCCTATATCTCAATTGGATACCGTTGATCCAAAATCAACATTTCATTACCCATTTTTTGTTAAAAACGTAAATATTAATCATACAATTACATTAATCGAAAATATGAAGTATGTAAATGACGTCATAAATGGATAAGATATGGAAATACTAAAAGGGTGTTGGGATAAATTTATTTAAAAATTTTACAATCACAAACATTTGATAATAAACTTACTAAAACAAACTCAGTTGCTTGAACCTCATTTTGATTTGCAATTTTTGGATGTAGAATTTATAACATATGGTTTTATTGAATTGAAAATGTAGGAAGAGAATGTGAAGAAATTTGGGGAATAGATAGTAATAATAGAGTGAAAGAGGATGTTGTTGAAATGTGGGTGCATGGGATGCTGTTGGCAAAGGTGAAGGGTTGAGAGAAAATTACTCCACATTCAACTCTGTTCATGCCTATGCCAAGTGACACACCAATGGGATCACACGATTCTACGTCGCCCCACCAATTCTTCATTCTTGCTTTGCTGCCAACCAACGGAAAGCCTAAATTTCACTCAGATGCTAAAAACATGCAATGAGAGTAAGTGGGATAAGAGAAATTTGCGGTCAAGTACTGATCCATTGCACGAACTGCACCGACTCATCAATTTCGTCTCTCCACGTTACTGGCGATATTCAATTTACAGATTCCTTTTATAAGAACACAGTCTTCACGCCACTGATTTCTGTGCTTGTTCTTTGATTCTTTCTCTTGAAAATAAGGAAACGCCATTCGGATCTTTGTTGAAACGAAAGCAAAAACATAGACAAAAGAAAGGATAGTTTCTCTGGTTATTTAGAAGCCTTCCGGAAGTGAGTTCTTGGTTCTTCAATTGCCCCTTTATCGGATATACACGCGTGTGTGTCTGTGGGCGTGTGGGATTGGTGTGAGCTTAGAGAAATGAAATGACTGTATTTGTTGTTGAGGCACTTATTTCCTGCACCAGGATGAAATCTTGGGTTGTAATGGATGAGTTGATTTATGTGATGCCAATTTGCTTAATTTTATTGCCATTTCGACGTATGTGGAACTGATTATATTCTTTCGGTATGTGGATTCTTGTGTAATTGTTAAACCTTGTAAATAAATGCAAGGATTTTGCTTGCTAATATGTGATTATTGTGTTCACATATGTGCTTATATGTTCAAATGGAGACGTTAATGTTGATGGGCTTCTTTGATTTCCTTGTCATGTAGACAGGATAACTGCCACCTTCCATTCCCAAGAGGCTTCGATCAATCACTGATGTAGACAATTGAGGTGAGAACTTATCAGCTTGTGCGCAATGATAAATATGGTGTTCATTTGCTGAACTTTATTAGCTAGCTCATGAAACATACGAGGCTTATGCTCACGTTGAGGCGAAGGTTTCAATTTTATTCCTTTGCCGCAGAAATGCTTAACAAATTAAACTTTCAATTATGTGAATGTCTTGATATTCAATTACTGTTATCAAATGGTTCTTAAAATAGATATTCATCATCAATTGCAAGGGGGCAAAATTCTGGGCATGGAAATTTCTGTTGTACACTTGGATCTATATGCTCTGCTTTCTTTGAGTTTAACTGATAAAAAGAGGTGTAATATCAACTACTTATGTTTTGCTTCTCCTTTTTCATGGAGTATTTATGTATGTTATCTACGAAAGCACTAGTTTAGTGAGGTGGGATGTCGTCCAATGAAGAAGCTTCTTAATGTTCTAGTTTCCGGTGGATTATACGATCAATATTTTCAAGACCAGTACTGCTGATTCCATAAGTACCTGGCTAGTTAGTTTCTTAACCAGTTCGGCCTCTGGAAATATTTCATGTCCAGCATGCTCTTAATGAAATCCACCAGGCATCCAGATTTTTTGCAGTGAACTTGCAATTGATGCTGAACAGTTTTCAATTCTTCCATCAGCAGCTGTCCCTAGAAATGAAAAGCATGTCTGAGGCTTTCACTGTTTTAGGTTATGCCAGCAAATATCGTTATAAGCAGGAGAAGCCAGAATTAGATGCCCCTTGCCTGAGAATCTTGGCAGGTGAGCATATTTCATGGTATCTAAAGAACAACTTGTCTCATCCGCCTAATGTTATTCTCTCTATACCATTGCTGTTATGATTGTTCTGATGGATCCTAGAAGCCTAAACTCTGGGTTTTGGTCCTGTTATGGCAATGGCTGATGGCTGAATTGATCTTTTCTGGCAACCTTTTGCAGGGGAAGATCTCTAGTAAAGGCTGCTGCATTCAGGGTGGTTGTCTTTTGTACCAGTTCAGTGCAGATGACCGATGTTTCGGTCTCCCTCCCAGCCAAGCGCAAACGTGGCCGTCCACGGAAGGATGCCAATCTTTCAGGCAACTTACAGTTACCAGAAAGTCCTACTCTCGTGAAAACTCAACAAGTCGAAGTAATATCTCCTAAACAAACTCAAGAATTTGACAAAAATCACAAAGATTGTACTGTTGATGGTATGGTAGGGACTATGATTTATGGTGTTATTGAGGGTTCATTTGATGCTGGATATTTGATATCTGTCAGAATTGGCAACAACGACATACCTTTGCGTGGAGTGGTCTTTCAGCCGGGGAAGTTCATTCCCGTTACAGCAGCAACTGATGTTGCTCCACAAGCCAAGATGTATCAGAGAAGAGAAATCCCGGTTCCAGTTTACGATGATCCAAGTCGGATAAGTGGCCTTAGTCCCCATCCCCAAAAACTAACCCTGGAGCCTGTCCTGGCATCAAAACAGCCAGTCCTGCGCCCTATTTTACCTTCTACGCCTCTCTCAGTCACCAAATACTCATTAGGCAATCACTCCACATTTATGGCGCCTGAAGCCATGAGGCTGAGGACTAGCTCGAGTTCTAACATGGGAGGGCAAATCACAGTGCCGACAACTCCAAAAGCTGGAGTCAACACACAGTCTCCAACCATCCATCCGACTGGTAGTCTCAGGATGGTGGAACAGGACGAGGTAATGCAGGCATTTGAAGTTTCAACATCGTCAAAAGGGTCTAAGAGCAACACAGCAACTACTGAAAATCTGATGTCCGAATCACCATTTAAAGCGACAACCAGTAGTTTGCCTACTAAAGAAAGCATCAATCAGAAACCTGAAGTCCATGGGAAGTCTGTGGAGTCAGAACTTGGATCCAGTATGTTTGCTCATAACAAACTGAAGGCCTCCAGTGGTGTAGAGTTCCACCACAATTTCATGGAAGATATGTCACGATCTGCATTTGAAATTCAGCAAGACAGAATGATTCGCCATGAAATGGCCCACCACAGAGAGTTTGTTCACGATGGAGCACCTCAGGCTATAAAGAGAGAGCAGCAGCAAACTGATCTTTATTACAATGGACTCAGAAGCCCGGATGTTAATTTTCATCAAGATGTTTTCACCAGTCAGTCTCAACCTGATTCCCAAGAGCCTAAGAATTTAGCAGCCAAGTTCCACCCAGGTGACTTTGTCGAGAGTGTCTCAAAGAGCCCAAGTCCAAAACTGGACCTGGCTTCTGCTGCTCAAGAAAAGAAACGGTTGGAAGCAGAGGCAGGAGCAGCTAATGATGCTTGTCTTGCAGCAAACTATTTGGTCCTCAACGAGCTGAAGAGCCCAAATCTTGGATACCACCAAGCATTGGTGGCTGGAAATCCTCTTCTGCTGCCCCCAGACCTTATTAGTGAGCCTATGGAGTTCATGCTGGAAAAAGCCAGATCTCCTTCAAACAGCAAAAGCCCCCAAGAAACTCACTCAGAGCTGGAATCCAGAATTGTAAGCCCTGGTGAAAGGTTTCACAATGCAGCTGGAATCTGTGATCCCACGACCAGCACTGAAGCTGCACGTTCGCCGGCTGGACCATATAAACTAGAGCTTGCATCTCCACAATCAAATCCAAACACAGGGCCTGCCAAGCAAACCACAATTACTGGCATGGATTTTGTTCTCAGTGACGTCGTTCAACCTACCGAATCCCATGGCCATCGTGGCAACATATCTGAGACTAAGCATGGGTGATAGGCTCCAAGAAATGATCCATTTGGAGTGGAGTGGACGAATATTACCAGTCACGATGAGTGCCAATGACTATGACGAAGTAAAGAAGACGATCAATAGGTGCTCCAAGAGTGATCTTTAGATTATTCTGCGAAACAGCTCTAAGTGTTGTGGGATTGATTTTTACATAGTCCCACCTCTAATTGGCATTATTGTCCTCTACATAGTCCTTAGGGGGATATTCAGAGTTCATTGGACATTTTTTTGTTTTTTCATTTTGTTCTTTGCAGTGTTTTTGTTTTCTTTACCCATTAGCTATGTGTAGATCTAAAATGAATTGAAGAGCCCCTTTTCTTTTTAATGGATTGCTTAAGAATTGATATGTTGATTCTAAGTTTTCTCCAACTGTTGTATTTTTTAGTCATTTAGAGCTGATGTACACGGACAGAAAAGAGAGCTGAAGGATATTTTTATCCTATTTTGATGTTTTTATCAACACATATTTTCTACTTTTAAATATAATTAAGCGAAAGGCATAAATCTATTGGAATCAAGGCAAAGAATTTATAGAGAAAACACCTTTTCTGGGCAAACAAGCTCACACTCCGCCGACGGAACGCACTAGGGTGTAAAGTGCTATTTGTTTCTTTTCAGCGTGCACATTGCGCTTTTTCCCAGTTTCCAGGGTGCAAACTGCAAATAAACTTAATATATTACTACTTTTTTCTTTTCATTTTTTTTTCTTCCATCTCTCTCTTTTCTGCTTTCTCCACTCTTCCCCTTGTTTCTTCGATTTTCTCTCCTCGCTCCGCCATATCCACCGCTGGCGCCACTCACGCACACATAAACAACAGGAACAGAGAGAGAGCCGCGACGCTCCTTCCTGTCCAACTCTGACGCTACGGTCAGACATATCACCCGATTTACATAGATCCATCCCAGCGTTAGGACTTCGTGTTTGACAACCACGGCCGGCATTTTCGTACCGGAACAAATTTAGATCGCGGGGGATGGATATAATATCGCAATTGCAGGAACAAGTGAATACAATTGCATCACTTGCATTCAACACCTTTGGCACACTTCAGAGGGATGCGCCCCCAGTACAGCTCTCGCCTAATTATCCCGAACCTCCTGCCAATGCTACCGGTGTAGAAGACGCGGCGAATCTTGCTGAGCAGCCCAAGCTTCTCAGTGCTGAATTGGTGAAAGCGGCAAAACAGGTTTACGTTTTGACTTTTTTATTTATTTAATATGCAATGAACTTGGAAGAAAATTCTATCTGGACTGCTTTAGGTATATAATACACGTCGAGTGTTTGTAAGCATAATTATTGTCTTTTGGTCGGTTATTCTCGTCAGGAAGCCCAAAGCTCTGTAATCGGCTTGAATTTGGCCTTCCCTTTAGTGGAGAATTATATACTTTCGCTTTTTTGACATTTTTGCGGTTGTGAATTATTCCGTCTTTTCATAGATGAAATGCACATGAAATTTTTCGGTATTTGTCACATATCCTTTTATATTTCTAAGTTTTTCTCTTTGTTTATTCACTTTTACGAATGTTCACCATTTGAGGATAACATTGGAGATATACTGGGTTTTTGTTTTGATTTTGTAACGTAAGACCAGTCATTTTTCTTCAAACCTCTATCGCTGCACAGTTGGTCTTTAGGGAGGCCGACTTCACTTGTAACTTATTGCTCTCCGATTAGGTTGTCTCTGGAGCCTAATCGCATTAGGAAGAAAGGTTTCCTCTTACACGTAAATTGTTACTAGGTTCTATTGTTCTTGTCTTTACTTGATATCAACCAATGTACATTTGTGGAGGAGCAGCAACATTGCTATTTGAACCAAGTTTCCCGACATCTAACAGCACAATTAGAAGTTCTACTGTAAAACCCTGAAAAGAGTTTTAGGTTAATGTGTTAATAAGAATGCTGACACCAGTGATCAATGATTATCCAGGTGAATCAGGATTTGTAATTAGGTTTCTGCTAAGGCTTTGGCCAACTTTAGAAAGCATGACGATAGACTTATTATTCCCATTTATGACCTCAAATTTACAGATCATTTCAGCCTTAGTCACTACTTGAGCAGTCCAAACAGTTTCCCCTGTATGACACTATCCTGTATAGTTTGCTGGTGAATTTTGTTGGGGTCTCATTGTGCTCATCCTTAGGAAGCATCTTCTGATGCTACAGAAATCTACTGTAGATTTTAACTGAGAACTCCTTTTGCAGTTTGATGCATTAGTTGCTGCACTTCCATTATCTGAGGGAGGTGAAGAAGCTCAACTAAAACGAATTGTGGAACTCCAGGTGTGAACTCATGTTTCTTTATTGTTAATTGCATGATTTAGCAAAATGATCATGTTGGTCTAGATGGATTACCTTTATGCCCAAATAGCTCATATAATTCATGGAAAAATCGATCTGTGCTTTCTTTGTTTATTTTATCGGTGAGTAGGACTGTATTTTATCGGTTATCTAGCATGCAGGAAAACAAGAGTACTTTTGATTCGCATCATGAAAGATTAATATGTCGGTTCACCCTAATCTCGCTTTCCTGCCTTCATATTATTTAATTGCTTCTCATGTTGTAAATGACTAATATCCTGATATATTTTCTCATTTGTAAGAGAGTACATAACTTTCATTTGAATGTGTGAACAAACTTAAGTACATGGAACATACTGTTGTGCAATAATCAAACATTACTTATCAAAAGAATCACTGGCAGGCTGAAAATGATGCAATTGGACAGGAACTCCAAAAGCAACTGGAAGCTGCAGGTATGATCTTTCAGTTCTTCCAAAGAGAATACAATGAAAAACATTATTTGAATTTTAATGTACCATGCTCTTTTCTAGCAACAAATGAGGAACTTCAGTTCTTCTGCTCTCTCCCTGTTTGTTTCCATCATTTCACTGGATAAGATGTAATTTTAATATGAGGTTGTAAACTACTGATTCTTGCCTCTACTTTATGGAAATCCTGAACTAGATCTTTAGCCTGTAATTCCTCTGCATCTAGGATAATTATTACTACCCCTCAGCCATGGGAACTGCCGCATCAAGTCTACATATGAAGATTTTCAGGGGAGGTGAAAGCAGAATATTGATTGCATACGTAGACTATTCTAAATTGTGTTCTGCTAGTCTAGTGCTGGCAATTTGTCAACTTTGGCTATCATACTATGATGCAGATCCCGCATGCTAGAACCATGCTTTTTGTTGATGGATTAGTTTCTTTCATTGCTGCATGTCTAATCTGGAACTCATAATTATAAATGTTCTCGCCGCAGAGAAGGAGCTGCAGCAGGTGCAGGAGCTGTTCAGCCAAGCAACAAATAACTGCTTGAACTTGAAGAAACCGGAATGACCCCAAGGATGTATGCAAGATCAAACAACTTATATGACACATTCTAATCCAACATGCACTTGTAAGGAGTTCTGACTATAGGTAGAAGTTGTGTTTGTTGGAAGGAATTCTTTGTTACGTTCTCTGCAGTTGAAAGGAATTCTTGATTAATTTTATTCCCCGGTCTAATGTTAGTAGACGTCCTGCAATTATCCACGGCCTTCAACACTTTTCAAGTTGTATTTTAATCATGCCATAACTAATATTTCTTAAACAATTACTCAGGAGCAAAATTCTTGAACCAATTAACTGTATCCAGGCTTCTGCTATCATGCACGTATCAGATTATAAATTCACGGATAGAAAAAGAATATAAATTAAATTACTGCAGAATGAATGCACGAATAATTTAAACTGAAAAGTATAAATTTAAAAACTCAACATAAAACCTGGAAACATAAAATCTTACAAAAATGTAAAACAAATCATCAATAATGTTCTTGAACTCAGTAACCCAATTCTACATTCTATACAATAGTAATGAAATTCTAAGGACAAAAAGTCATACAAGGAGAAACCAAGGTAGAAGAATATGCATGCCGTTATAGAAACATCCGCAAAACCACCCATTTTCTACTCAACCAGAGGCATAACAATGTCGATCACAAAAATCTACAAGCCAATCACCCATTCTCTAATCAGCCCAGAGTCATAACTATGTACATCACACAAATCAACTAGCCCCCGCTGACAGACTCAGACAAAGGCTAAAATTACAATTTGAGAAAAATTCATGATATAAAATGCATTTCCTGCATGAATATGGTAATCAGCATAATCCAAAGATAAAATCCAGTCTAGAAATTCACACGTCTTGCTACAAATCTTGGAAGCAAACAAACAAAACAACCTGTAGTTTTAACAAAACATCACAAATCAAAAAGTAAAATGTTCGAAGAAATCATCAAACAAACCAGATACAAGAAGTGCCTGCATCCTTTAAATTTAGAGCAGATACAAGTGAGGGTACGAAACAGCCATAAAACTAAGAAGAGGACAAGTTTCCCTCGTCGCATAACAAACTTAAAGAAAACAGGCAGAGCCAAATTCGGTTCAACATAACTACTCATCGAATTAAAAACACTATCTCCCAACAATTGTCTTACAGACTCGGTAACTGCTAGAATCATACTAGACAACTAGCAGCTTCATCTCCATAATCCCTGCTGCTACATTCAGAAGCCATCAATCCCCATTTTGGGCCTGTAGATCACTGCACAACAGATGATTATTAAATAACAGCATCATAGATACATATAGATCAACAGAGTAGACAGCAAATATAGGTTAAGATGAAAGTGCCAAAATTCAGAGATATTATGGAACATGTTTCCTACAAACTAAATCCAGTTACATCTGAATATCATTAAAGACGGCCTCACATAATCAATTTCAATAACATAATTTTCCATAACAAACTTGAAATAAGTACACTACCTTTTCCAAGTTGTCAATATACAATTAAGTACCAGGTGACTTGTTTGTTCTATCAAAACATTTTAGAGATCTAAAATAGAAACATGAACACCCCTATGTGTTCTCTGCCGAGAATCTACCACCAAACCATTCAAGGTCCAAAGGGAAAAAAATATTTACGAGTCAAACATGATTAACAGAGAAGAGTGGCATCTGAATATAATAATAAAGCTCTTAGAGACCTTCTGACAAGAGCCGAGTAGAAGATAAAAAAGGTGACCACAAGGATTTAAACAGCTCTAATGCAGAAGGCAAGCACCAATAACATATACTTAGATTTTTGTTGCAAAACTTGTCAGCATATACACCTGAGGCTGTTGCATCATCTGTTGTTGCTGCGTTTGTGCTGGTGGTGGGTAGTTCCCATATCCAGGGTAACCGGCATAGTACAAATTCGGATCCTGTGCAGCTGGAGCATATCCATAGGTTTCATATCCAGGGGCATATCCATAATATCCACCACCCCACTGGTTAGGGTCAACCTGAGGCTGAAACATTGAGTAGATGAGTTGCTGAAACTCAGCATACGAAACCCAGAGCAAAAATTTAGCTTGGGGGATATTAACCTGTTTGTTTGAAGGGCTACGGCCCCATGAGAGTCTAATGCTTTGCCCTCCCAACTGAGTTCCATTTAATATCCGTAGAGCTTCCTCAGCACAGCTTCTGTTATCATGTACGTATGAACATGAAAGGAAAAACTTTACACCCCACAAATTGGTTTTTAAACCAACAGGAGAAACAACTAGTGACATTCTAATTACCTGTCAGTAAATTGAACAAAACCACATCGTTTGCCTACAGGTATCTTTACATGAAGTAACTGTCCATATTGTCCAAACACCTGCCTTAGATGTTCATCTGTGACATTAGAGTCCAAATTCCCAACAAAGATCTGGAAGGGAAAAAAACTCAAACCCATGAATAAATTTTGTTTTTCCAAAATGAAAGAAAAAGGAACATATGATATATTCAATAAATTTACTGACAGTTGTATTAGTTGGATCATCCTCGCTCGGAGTTCCTTGTGAAGTCTGGTACGATGCTGCAATTTGACATATGTGGTGAAGAAAAGAGGAAAAAAAACTATAGAAAATACAGTGACAGATCCAAACAAAAAACATGATATTGTTTTCCTAACTAGAAAGCAAAACTAGCACATGCTTTTAAATATACAAAATGTACCATAGAACAATCAGTATAGTACTAAAGGGCCTACGAAGCACTTTGTCAATCGATAAAATTTGTAGCCAACGACCTCAAGTCAATCTGGTGAATCGAATACCGCCAAAGTAAAATGCCAACAAAATTAAGCAACACTCTTCATAACTACCTCAAATAGAAGGCAGAACAAAGCACAACTACTGGCAACATGCACCATAAAATAGGACATACAAAGAGACAAATAAGTGCAGCAATCAAAGTATCTTAAGAAGCTATACATGGAGATATCTGATTGAACAATGAGAACTGAAGACAAGAACGAGGGATACATACAAATAGATAATTGGATATTCTTTTCTTTGCTATGTTTAATTTTCGTTTCTTTATCCTACTTAATATTATTTCCGGCTCCCTGAGAAAATAATCCAATCTTCAACAGAATTTGTACTTTAGCAATAAATATAAGAAAACCACAAAACACCTTTCTAGAGTCGAGCATTATGTGGCACCCAATAACAAAATAGAGGCATTTTTTTTTCCGACTTCACTGACAAGCAAAACAGAAAACTAATCCAGTCACTATACTTGGAACTTTCACAACAATAAAATAACTTCCATATCGACCTCTAGAGTTGATAAAAAGATGTAAACTTAACCAACATTCCTTCCTAATGGGTAAAGACTTGGATGGGAAAGGAAAGCTAGAATATTATAGAACAAAAGTAACCCAACCAACAGCGAGACCAACTAAGACAATTGTATAAAGTACTCATTGCTGCACAAACCATTGAAACCTGCGTGCTGTAAGCAGTTTCACTGACCTTAGACAATCGCCCACTCTGCACGGTGAGCCTTTTCTAACAGGAGCAGATCCAATGGTAAGTGCTTGGAGAATAATAGGATGGGAACAAAAGAAATCTAATAATTATCTAATGGCACAAAGGAAAGTGGTATACGAAGAACAGAGTAATTATACTGGCTGTAATTAAAACTGAATATTAAAAAGGCTGGAATAAAAATGTAATTTTAACTTGACTGGAAGCTTAGAAAGTAAAAGGACTGGCGGAGGAAAAGAAATTGAAATTTGTAGCATAATTAATGCCTGATGGAACCAAAAAGTAAGGAACATTAAAATAAAACTGACCTACACAAAACCAGGCAATAAAAGAGTTATCATTTCAGCTGAAATTGGCTCCAGGCCCCTATATGATAGAGCCTCCTGACACCCTGCTTTGAGACAACCGGAGTTTTTTATGAGATTATGCAAATTTTTAATACTTCATAACCCAAAATTTTTAAAGTACTGGAAGGAAATGACGTCGTAAGCCGTGCTTATCTTGAAGAAATCAAAGAAAGCAACTTAATAGCATTGCTGAACAAAGAGACATCTATACTCCAAATATTCCAAAACAAAAAAGCCACCAATGCATTGAAACTGCCAATTAAAAACAAAGCATCATAACACATAAGAACGACTAATAACAACCAAAGTCAGCAGATGCAACTATAAATGCACCGACAAAACCGGGTGTATTAAGGCATACCTTTTGTCTGACCACCAACTTTCTGCTTGTTTGCAGCCGGGCCAATTCGCATAGGCCTGGTGGAACAAAACCTTCCATTCATCTCTGTCATGGCACGTATTTGTTCACTTTCATCACCAAACCTCACAAACCCATAACCCTTCGTTCGCCCCGTTATCCTATCTGTGACAACCTTAGCACCCTTGACTGAAGGATAATTGGCCCTAAAGGTTTCTTGAAGCATATAATCAGTAACATCAGCTGCTAAATCTCCAACAAAGATTGTGTATTCAGGAGCATCATCACGTTTTTCACCAGCACCCATGGATGCCCAGTTCAATCGGAAAGTTTGCTCTACATTTGGCATTAGCGAGCCATTATATGTCTGCAAGTTCCTTTCTGCGGCAGCATGACTAGCAAACTCAATGAAGCCATAACCTTCTGACTGTCCAGTTTGCTTGTTACGGATGACTTTGGCTGAGACCACCTACAGACAGCAAGAAAACAAGTTTAAGAAACTTAAACAATCTAACCCTGCATCACAAGCAGGTTCTAAACTACATCTTGGGCATTCCATCCTTCATTAGCAACTCTCCAGAGAATATTAGTCACAAAATGCATAGAAAAGCGTGCGCTCTCTATTGACTATAATATCTCCATCAACTACCAAAAGCACAAAAACCCCAGGCTTCTTAAGTAACTAGATCCTGTGACAAGTATGTTGATAAACTATATCTCGTACGCAAAAACATATGAACAAATAAAACAAACCCAAAAACCAAACGAATCAACAGGCAAAACAACAGTAAGAGGAGCCAAATCGCGAAATGAAGATACAATTGGGGTTATACAAGAAAAAGATATACAACGAATTTGAACAAATTGAAATCTGTAACCAAAAATAACAAATAAACATGCTTTACCCGAAAACTCAAATTTAAAATCTTATCAATTTATTCAACTGTCAGAAAAACGCCCCCGACCGCCACAGAGGGAAGAAAAAAGAACGACAGAAGAAAACAATTCACGGGAGCGTTTACTAAGCAGATATGCGCGTATACCTCCCCGGTGGCGGCAAAACAGTTATATAAATACTGTTCATCCATCCAGTATTGCAGATCTCCGATCCACAGACTCCGGATCCCATCATCGGCTATCGGCTGAGCCTGAGCCGTCGGCGGGGCGGCGTACTGCTGCGGAACAGCGTTCGCGGGAGCCTGTGGTTGCTGGTAGTAATATCCAGCGGCCGGCTGCTGTTGCGGCGGAGGAACCTGGTATTGTGGTTGCTGAGGCTGCTGCGGCATCCACTGCTGCGATGGCTGTTGTGGTGGCTGTTGCTGGTACTGCGGTGGTGGGGCCATTGGAGGGGGGACCATGGTGGTTGCCGGCTGCATCATCGTCGAACCTAGGTTCGTTTGTGAGGAGAGGTGGCGGGGGGGAGAGGCGGAACCCTAATTAGGGTAATGAGAGGATGATGAGAGAGAAGGCGAGAGAGAGGGTATGTGGGTAGATTTTAAAGCCTTTTATTCTGCTTCCGTCCACCGCACACCCAAACAGAGGCCCAAAAGTTCATTCATATTTATCTATCGATTATTATTTAATAGTAATACAATCTGTGGTACCACTAATACCCCTTGACCAGTCGTTATGTGCCAATTAGATCCGGAAAATATGGGTCCTGTTTGTGTTCTTCTCTAATGTATTAAATATTTTTTAAAAATATAATTATTACTATCCCCAAAGACAATCAGAAAACATTACTCCAAAAAATTAATTAATCAACATTGGGCTTATTAAATTACTTTTTTATTTGAGCCCAGCCCAATATCGGCTTTTAGTTGGATCCATGAAGCCCAACTTCAAGCTCATCGCTTTGACGAATTTTTGGCCCACTTTGGCCTTCCTCTTTCAGACACCAGAATCCAGAAATGCAAATTCTTCTCCACAAACCTGGTATGAGACTGTCATCCCTTGCCTTCGCATACCAAATATTTTCTTGTTAACCAATGTATCTCTTTTTCAGGAATTTGCTGAAATTTTTTCTTCCACCTTTCAAGTGAAGTTGCATTTTTACTGTTTAAGTTGTGGAGTATAGTTGTGAGCAGTAGTTCAGATTCCACCAGTTCACCCACAGTGTCGATTGTGGCCTTTGTGAGGGTAGTGTTGGATCTGTTTATCGGGGGAGTGTCTAAAATTGAAATGGATGTGCATTTAGAGAACTTGTTCTCTAGATTTCAACAACAGTTCGGGTCTGGTCCTGGACTTGGCCCTGGATCTGGAACATGCCTAATGAAGATAGATGGGATTAGCCCCCCCTTTGTTAAGTCACTATATAAAGCTGCTGCGTCTTTGTATAGAACTGATCCGTGGAGGCGTTTGCGTCCGGCGCATCTTTTTGGTGTTAAGGTGGGAAAGGATTGGGATTGGTATGGTAGGAAACAGCCCTTTCCCTGTATACAGTTCATTGGTGGGGATGGTGGGGATTTGGGAATTTATATGTTCAGGTCTGAAGATGATGCTAAGCAAGCCACAGGCTCTAGGGAGACAATCAAGGTTCCCAATGTTGAGCTTCTGAGAGTGACGTACGAGATGGAGTCTCTGATGTTTCTGTCCAATAAGCGAATGATAAAATCATTAGCATTGGAGAAGTCAGGTGAAGATCGGTTTCCGATTTTTGATATTGTTCGGTGCACGCCGTCTGGTGAGCTTGAGTTCAGAAATCCTAAGATTGAAGAGCTTAGATTTGCATATGCAGTTATGAGGGCGATTGCGTTGGTGCACCCCCTGCTGGAGGAAGATGTTGGGGCAGGCCCCAAGTACTCTAGATTGACATGGTTTCAGCCGTTTATTGAGACTGTTGATGTTCAGTGGTCTGCAGAAATGGCCAAAGGGAACGATCTTGTTGCGGTCACAATCTCACACCCGCCCAACCAAGGGTACGAGGAGAGAAACAGCTCAGCTAGTTCAACCTCCACAAAGTGTTCAGAAGAAGCAATGGATGAGGAGACTTTTTTGATGAAGTGAAAATAAATTAGGCCAGCATTCTAGGACAATGCTCAATGTTGACAAAGATCCTGTTAGTACAAAGTCTTGTTGTGCTTGTCCAGTGAAATTTCACATGGAGAGGGAAATAGAGCTGTTGTTCTTGCTGTCGTTATGGCCCTCCTCCCCTTACAAGGTGAACTTTGTGTTTCATGTATTGATCTACATAATGATGAGCCTGCTTGTTTATGTACTAAAATCGTTCGAGGATTAGACAGTGAAAGCCCATTCTTCTTTCTGGCTACCCCGAGTACTATAACATCAGTTCTCTCTCCATCTTTGCATCATTTGTTTCTCTTGTGACAGTTTAGGCATCGTCTGGAAAATTCATCTTTCATTTAGGAATCAGATGTTGGTATTCAACAGGAAATCATTACTCATAGTCTCATATGTATATTGCCGCAGAAATCGATAAGCTGGAGGTCCAGATCCTGATAGTTTGATGACAATATCCATAGTTTAATTTGATTATAAATATTAGGGTAAATTACAATGGGTTCCCTAAGATTTGCTACAACTACAAGTACTACTTGATATTAATTTTTTAAACAATAAAAAAAATTATTTTTAATTATGACAAATATCAAAGGAGCCCATAATACTTTATTCTAAATATTAACAAAATACTTAATTCCTCTTAAATTCTTTATTTTTTTTATTATAGATCGAATTTCTATATCAATCATCTGGCTATTATAAATACTTAATACAATTAACCAAACAGGGAGAACCCAACTGAAAAAAATTATCAAGATTTGAAGAGTGCTTGAAGTGGTGCTGCGCTGGATTCTTTAAAATACCGTCGACCACAGTTGGAATGGAATGTGTACATTATATGACATTCCATTATATGATTGCCCGCTCTTATTTTTTAGTTATAAAAAGTAAAAATAGCATACTTCCTCCAACAAAGATGTACTCCCCAGCAATTATCATATCACAATAGGGCAAATTGCTTGTAAGTTATGTAATTGGTACCATTTCAAGAAAAGATATGTTGTAATCACGAGAAGATATCTACATTTCTTTCAATTTTAAACTTAGATAGTCAATAATGGCTAGTTTGGATTATTTAATTATATAAGTTGAGGAGCCAATCATATTTCTGATTCTGAGCCAACCACCACCGCAGTTTCCTGCCTATAAATGGATGGAATCAGCTTTCCCTCTCCCAATCCCCTCGTCACAAAATTCAGACCTTTGGCAGCCACAAACAATTCTCACTCTTGAGAGAGGGAAAGGGAAAGGGAAAGCGGAATGGAGGTCCCAGCAGCATTCCATCCCTATTCCGGCAACTTTTTCTTCCCATCCGCTCATCTCCTCCCTTATCATTTCGTCCCCGAAAACTACGTCCACTGGACTCAAACCCCTGAATCCCACATTTACTCTGCTGACATCCCAGGTATTCAAATATCCAAAAAATCATCCCTTAATTCCGTGTTTGGTTCAAACTGTTTTCCTTTCTGAATTTGGGTTTGTGTTGCAGGCGTGCGGAAAGAAGAAATAAGAGTGGAAGTGGAGGATTCAAGATACCTCATCATAAGAACTGAGGCGGCGAATGAGTCCACAGAAGAACCCTACAGGAGCTTCAATAGGAAATTCCGGCTGCCGGGGCAAGTCGATGTTGATGGAATCGCAGCAGAGTATGTCGCCGGAGTCTTGACGGTTACGGTGCCAAGATCCTTCGTCAGAAGGGGATTTTTCATCGATCCTGCTGACATGCCTGACAGGATGCATCATCTTGCAAGAGCTGCTTGATTATAGCATAGTATACTTACATTCTTAGTACTTTGGATGTGTTGAGGTAAGAAGTTCTGTTGTACCAACATTAGGTTCTTGCCTTGTTGGATTGAAATGTACTAAGTTCTTTGAGTTTGATTGTTGGAGAAAAAAAAAAATCTGTATTATATTCATATATACTCTTTATTGGTCCAACTTTAATTTCAAGTTATATGCACAAGAGTAAGATATTTTCCAAGGCCATAAGAGCAAGATCATCATTTCCACAGGGTGTGATTGGAAGCAACAGAAAGTAAACAAATTGTAATGGCTTTGAATGGGCAAACACTTCAAGTCAAGAATCTATTCATTTTCAGTGAACAGCTCTTTACTCATTTCTATTAATAAAAATGTCACCTGGGACTACTTTTGGCTTAACCAAACAAACAGCAATAGGGTGTGATAATATTTATTATTGGCCACTTGACTACAGATTCAGTTGGATTCTGAAAAGATAATTTGGAGGGCGGCGGCCTCATGGGACCAGTACCACTCTTCTCAATTATAAATGGACCTTAATATTACAATATTAATTTGGCACACTTTCACATTTGCCAAATTAATTATTAATCCGCACAACTTGCTCAAATATCTTCCACCCCTCCAAGACTTTCATATCCACGAGAGACACATTATTGGCCCTAATAAAAATTGGATTTTTCTTTAAATTAATGCCAATATTTGGAATCGTTGTTGGGTTTTTTTCTAAGATATGGAAATCATATGAGATTATTGTACTATCATAACAATTTATAATATTTTACTTTTTTGTGTAAGCTAAATTTCATTGAAAAGTAAAAGAAACATCCGCGGAAGAACACAGCTAATATCAGAGGTGTTAAGGAAGAAACAGTCGGAATTGAGTACGATCTCAACTCCTTCAAATTTGGGAATAACTTTACTCTCCTATGGTAGACAGACCAGAATCTGCATGGCAAAACTAATATATATACACACACTAATAAGAAAACTACAAAATAGAAAAACACCTGCAGGCTGGAACTGAGATTGGCTTAGGCATTTGCATTTGCAATGAGTTTGAGGAGCTCAACGACCTCTTTCAGTCTTCTCTCTGCATGTTGTCTTGCCGGCAAGTTCCTTTCTTTCCTGTACTCGTATATTTATCAATGAAAACCATTATATACCATCAGTATAGAGAACATATCATATTAATTGTACAAGGAAAATGCTATGGATGCATTCTTGCTTACTACTGACCTCTTGTCGGTTCTCGCCTTCCTTGCCAATTCTTCCGCAAAGTTGTTTAACCTTTTATATAGAGCTGGTGAACTGCGAACAGCTTTAGCACCGTTTTCGCTTACACATATTTTCTTCAACAGTTCAGAGGCAACGAAGAAACCCTCCTCTTTGTTTCTGGTGAGGGAAATAGAGGCAAAAAACTGAATGTTTGTACTTGTGATCTGATGATCTAGATGTGTTAGTATAGGTTCACAGAATTCCGACATACCGGACAAACTCCAAAAGAATTGTTTCTACACATCCATGACTCTGGACCAATATCTCGGTCAGGTGTGGATAGCGGGCAAGGTTCCTGAGAGTTGAGAGAGCGTGCTTTAGAACTTGTTGATCGGGCATGCTCCTGCTGACAGAGCGAATTAACTTGAGTAAAGTGCCGACAGCTCCAGCAGCAACAAGCTCTTCACAGCATTTCTGTGAAAGTTCTGTGGCCACATCTGTAAAAGACATCCATGTTTTATGCCATCTCTTGCAACTCTTTGATATTTATCAATGCTATACCAACTTCTCAATGTATAAAAGAAATGTCACAATCTCAAAGGTTTTTTTATGCAAACATGATATCAGCTTACTGATTGGAAAGGCATAGACAGGAAATAAATGCTTACCCAAAGTTGCACAGGTGTGTAAAATGCCACTGACACTTCTCATACTCAGAAGTTCTGATAATGCTGCAACAAGCCTGTTTATTAAGCGCCTGCTGTCATCTACATTTGCAGCAGACTTTTCCATTCTCAAGCGCAAGTCGAGCAGCTCGCCTCTTGCATTTTTCCGTGCACGGTAACCTTTCCAGAATGACTGTCGCATTGAAAGTTCAGGAATAGATGAGGATAAATCCTTATTACTGTCTCTAACATATGTTCAAGTAAACCGACGATAAATCAAATTACTGCACATTTCTTACAAAGAAAGGAATAAAGTTAAGTGTCAAGAGAAACGACCACAAAAATATTGGGGGGGTTACCCACATAAGAAGCATTATGAAGCATGCAAAGGTCAAGATTGAAAACAACTCACCTGAATCACAACCACACGCTTTTTTTGTCTCTTGGCCATTTGCCTCACCATCCATCCTCGAAAATGTGATTGGATAACCACTGCCGATGTTGTTTTCACTTTAAGCTGCTTTTCTCTCATAGCCCTTTGCCTCGCCTTCCATCGTCGAAAATGTGATTGGATAACCAGAGCCGAGTTTCTTTTCACTTTAAGCTGCTTTTCTCTCAGAGCCATTTGCCTTGCCTTCCATCCTCGAAAATGTGATTGGATAACCACTGCCGATTTTGTTTTCACTGTAATCTGCTCTTCTCTCATAGCCGTTTGCCTCTGCTTCCATCGTTGAAAATGTGATTGGATAACCAGAGCCGACTTTCTTTTCACTTTAAGCTGCTTTTCTCTCAGAGCCATTTGCCGCGCCTTCCATCCTCGAAAATGTGATTGGATAACCACTGCCGACTTCCTTTTCATTTGAACTTGCAGAACACACCTCCACCATCTTTGCAACTTCACAACAGATTGAACTAGTATCTTCAATTCTAGGCCCTGGATGCCGTGATTTGAGGCCTTGTGGTAGCTGAGAGCTCCTGCATTAGTGCATATTCAGATGATTAGATCTATAACAGCACGAAAATCCAGATACGAAAGACTTCAATAAAAGAAGAATTACCTAGAAGCCTTCTCCTCATATTCGCCCCTCTGACAAAACGTTGGATATCAATTGCAGCATGCCTCTGAGAAATGAATGCCTTGGAACAGCTCATGCGGCGGAAAGCACTTTGGATCTTTGTAGCAGCATCCTTATGGAACAAGAACTCCTTTCTTTGCAGCCACCCACGGCAGAAGCTCTGATACATAACAACAAAATAATATTCTTTTACTTTATCTGTAAAACTTCATACTCTTCAAAAGATATTACCAAATGTTCAGAAAAATTTTACCTGGATCCTAATAAAAAGATCTTTTTCTGTATAAGCTTGTCTTCGAGACAGCCATCCACGGACATGTAATTGAATGATAATCACGGATGCATTTTGCTGTCTCTGAATCTGGAGATCCCTCCTGCTCCTTGAACTCCGGAAACTCCTCTGAATTATTATTGCTGCTCGCTTCTTGCATGCAAAACTCTTTCTCATCAGCCAACCACGATAATGACTCTGGATTTTAGTTGCAGCAGAGTGCTGACAACGTATGGATTTGTTAAGAATGTAATCTCTCCAAGCATGCTGAATTCTGATTGCCGCTAATTTCTGGAGGTCACCCACTATGTCAGCTTGGGCCGTAACTGATCCTTTCTCTTTAAGAGAGACTGCCCTTTCAGCATAAGCAGACTTTGCTATCTGTCCACGGATACAGCTCTGAATGACAGTGGCAGCATTAATGAGATCTGGATTATGCATTTGATTACATATGGTACTTCCTTTGCAGTGCCTCTGAGCAATCCAGGCCCTTGTGGCCTTCTGAATGACTGTGATCGACTTTTTTAAGTTGACAAAGTAATGCCTGTCAACCATAAATGCAAAATACATCCCATACTTCTCCAGGGGAGTCCTCCTAGCTGTAATGTAGCTATAAATCAGACGAGGTAAAAGGAAGAAAAACCAAAAATATGTACCATATTCGTGCAGAGGAAATATGAACAAGCTAATGATCCTATCTTACTCCTTGCCCCAAGCACCTTTACAGATGCTTTCCTCTTTATTGAGAGCCAGGTCAAAACAACGCTTTGCAAAACTAGAGCTGCATTTCTTATTCTCATATAATTTCGGCGTTCCAGTACTCGTCTATAATGGGACTGGATTATCGTTGCAGCATTCTCTGGAACAGCAAGAAACAAATCTGGTTGTCAGGATACCTTGTTCATTGATTAACCCCAACCAAAAAGCAAATGAAAGAGAAAAGAAGGGCATTTGAATTCTCTACTTCCTTATCTTATGAAAGAAGGAAAGGTTTTGTGGTGATGGTACGAGCATGCAAAGCAAGCAGTGATGTGGACAACCAATGCTTCCAGAGCTAATGCAATAACTGAAGAAAAATATGTACAAATTTCTTAGGTTTGCCATGCATAAATAACTTTATACCTAGATCACACTCACCATTTAAGAAAGTAATTAGGCACCATCCAATCGCCTGAAATCTAATTGACATTTTTTCAGAATTTGCAGCAGTTAAATGTTCAATTCAGATTAATCAAGCATTGTTCTCAGAGATTTCATGGACTCAACCAAGTTTGAAGGATCTCCCAACAAAATAAAAAAATAAGAGAACCATCTTCCCCCTGAATTTTTAAATAAACCATAAACCAGCAAAATCTTGTGATATTTACCTCTTTGGATAGACTTGCCCTTTCTGCCAGCTAAGAAGCATTCTGTAGAAACCGCAGGTGGCTTTAGACTGCACTTGCCATTCTCTTTTGCCATGTCTTGCCACCAAGCCATTATAGCCTTAAAACCTCTCGTTGAATCTGCACTAGCAGATATATTTACATGAGCACCAATACATGTTAGAAAAATTTATTGTAGATCATGAAACTCCTACTTGGTAAGGTGTACAAGCAGAAAGTTGAATGACGACCAAGTAGACACTTTCTTATCATGGAATGGATCCATTAGTTGTGAACAAACTTCTCTACGAGGAAGTAATAGAATAGCCACACAAACTTTACAATGAACTCACTGTTCCAAAATCCATTCATTACCACCAAACTTTTCGAGGGAAATTGCGAAAGAATTACCTGACTGATACATTACAAATCACTGTCAAATATACCTTATCTGAATCGACAAAGATGTTGATCGAATAGATATAGCGTTCCATTTGATTCTTAAAGCATAATGTTCACCAGTTTACCACTGCTTGAATCTAATCTTCCTTAAGCAAGAAAACTTTCACCAAGAATGACCGGATTACGGAGCCCATAGAGCCCCACAATTCTAATCAAGTTCTTGAACTGGAATTCATGTTATTAAATGGACAATCCCAGTATGTTATATAATAGTATAAGAAAAAATCACAAGCTACAATCAACTTCAACGTTCCAAAAAGATAACATAAAATAAGTCAGACCTTTATCATTGTTCCACTCTGTACTTGAGCTCCTGCTGTTTGGACCTTGGCAACCAAAACCCAGCATTTTATGAAAATTTAACTTATCCTGTAACAAAACAGAAGTCAAACTTCCAGATGTCAACTTACAACCATACATAAAGCAATATGAGGTGAACATTACCATGTTTCTTTTTACAAGTAGTTGAACTGAGAGAAACACCAAGAGGACCATTACACTCTGTCCATTACATGCACCATTATGTTCCAGTATGTCACTGACCTGTAAAACCTGCATGCAGCAGTCTCATGCACATTATTAGTGCAATAAAATGCCATACTGCAAAGCAATATCCACTTGATCTATACTTTTAAAGATGCTTGGAAAACACATTATCACTGAAAATGAGGGTGCCAAAAAATTCAAGTTGGTAATGCCTTCACTATATAGATTAGGTAGCAGATAACCAAGTCACCTATGAACTGTGCTTGTCCATGCTTTCTTCTTCATGCATGGTAAATGAAGTTGCAAACAAATTGAAGTATCATCTAGTTTAGGTCAATTTACCAAGAAAATTTACTTGATCATACAAAACTGAATTAATCAAATAAATTATTTGTAGACTACAAAATTCAGAAAAGTTGATTGCTTCGAATCACTATTAATTTATTGAACTCATGCTATTAGTAATTGAAAGAGAGGAGAATACATTAGGCTTGCATCTCATCTCTCCTGTCACCTCTTTTTTTATCTCTATTACTATGTTTAGTCCAAAATGTCCTTTTATTTGTCTTTTTGACACAGCATGAATGCCTATATGCCCAGAAATGTGCATCAAAATAAGCAGTAATCTAACACAAGCATTAACGTGTGAGAATCTGATATTATAATAAATATGAACATACTAGCATTAGCTTTGAACTAAGATAATTTTGAGTTCTTTATCCCCCATGCACCAAAATGCTCATGTTGGAACTAGTTTAGGTCTATTTCATGCACCAAAAATTTTAATTTTGATACGCAAATGCCTTGTCAAAATTGTTACCTCCGGAAAGTTCCCTAATAAAGATGTTAATTTTTGGGAAAGTATGTAGTTGTGCACTGCATCCGTATACTCAATTGCTGACATGATGGAAACTTCTCTGTTTGTTCCATCTGGGTCCTGTGAACCGTACTGGAATAAGTTTGAGCCTAATCATATTGCAGACTGGAAAACTGTAGATGAGAAATGTAGGGAATTACCTTAAATGAACATGAACAATCGTGTTCTTTGCGGAAGTAATAGTCAAGCAAGCACCACATGGCCTTTCCATCCAGTAAGGAAGACTGATTTTCGATCTTCAACTCATAAGATTCACAAATTGCCTGAAGGAAGAATGATTCTTCTTTTCAGTTAAAAATGTATTATTTTCCAGGGAAGTGTCTGCATCAGTTCACATGAATGAGCTTATCTCACTAGCTCCTTCTATCTACCCATTTTAAGACAAACCAGTAAAATTCCAGAGTAGCTAATGATTTTTGTTTCTTCATCTCTCAGCAAGCATATTCAGTCTATAATCTATTTTATTTGCCTTTTTGCATTAGCTCATACGAATAATGATCGCATTTTATTTACTTTTTCACCTCATTGTTTGTGTGAACATTTCTTGATTCCGCACTCACTCTCTGTAAAATGTCGAATTTTAACAAACATGACCACAACCTAATAATTACACTATTTGTGTAGTTGGGTAAACACCTGAATCCAACTAAGAAGCAAATCCAAGAGCGTCTGGGTGCTTGAGCTCTCCTGCCAAGCCATGGAGACACAAATAAGACAAGAAACACTGCTAGATATAATATATAAGAAAACACTTATTAGAATACAAGATGAATTTTCAGATACATGAAAGGAATAGGTCAATATTTAAACATGCAAGAGCTTATACCCAAATACACAGAAATTAATCATACCGCAGCAACTCCCCGAATATTTGAAATTTCTTCCAATAGAAGTGTTTTGCTGATTAACAGAGGCAACTGCAAAGACCATAAGTGTTAAATGAGCAGATTCCTTCCTGAAATTGGCAACAAAAGCTACGGTGGCTCATCAGTTCCTTCACATGCAAAAATAGAATCTGACCGAGATATATTTTTACCAATCCAAAACAATGAAATATCTGCTGGTTCTAGTTAAACAATTATGAAATTTTAGACTGAGAAAAATGAGAAGTATGGATGATTAAAAACCAAAACCCACCTGTAGGTGAACAAACGTATTCCAAAGCAAGGAAAGTGTAAGCTCCTTGTCCCCATTAACCACATCTTCTCCAAGAATCTCTGTTCCATCTTCGTCAAGTAATGGTACGCCAGCCTGCTTCAGATATTGTAGTGCAATACCACAATTGACCAGACTCTTCTTCTGAGTGTCAGATGGAACTACTACTTTCTGTCCAAGTCCAACCAAAAAGATCATCAAATCATCAAGACTAAGCAGAAAAAAATAACACAAAATAATAATCAGTTCTCTGTACACCAAACCATAAGAATCGAGGAATCATGTTTCAAGAGTTCAATGGCTCTGCAAAGCCGGACTCCATCTTGGAGATCTTCGAATACATCACTTACTTTGAAGTCATACTCAATCAACGGATTCTGTTGAATAAAAAATAAAATCACTATGATTTTGTGCAACTGATTAAGTGTGCTGCAGGTAAGCAAGAGAATTAGATCCTTCATCTAAAAAGAATGTTGAAAAACAGGTAGGAGTTTCACAATTGACCCTCAGAAGAAAACTTTTACAGGTCAAGTTGCTTACCTGCTGGTAGGTTACTTTATACCCGACAATCACAAGATGCGCTAGAACATTGCCTTCCCCATGCATCACATCGGATGATAAGAAATCTAATTTGAGTTAAGAGAAAAAGTTTAAGCCACATACTGCATACTGGTAAGAAAAATAGTAAACAAGTAGCAAAAAGCACAAATGTATACAGACATGTGAAGAAAATTAAATTACCAAGAATAAGTTGGCGGCTTGATTTAATACTAGATTTCAAGGAGAACAATGGAGGAGATCCGCCATCCAGTCCATCAATACCATATTTAAGGGGAAGACTTGTCTGAGACTTGGCTCTGTCAATTATGATAACAAGCAACAAAAATCTCTTCAATATGACATTCCCCAATTTTTCATAGTAGCCCGGCCGGTATAAACCCTCAACCTGCTTGTTATAAGCATGGGCTTTGGCTAGACCAGTGTGTGAGAGAAACTGCTTTTCAAGAACCATCCTCAAAAATGCATTTTCTTGCTCAGAATTAACATCACCATTTGGCAACAAGGAGTCACCACCCAAGATTATGTATAGACCAATTCTAAGCCAAATGGGGTTATAACACATGAGAATTCTCATGGCTTTCTCCTTCATCCCTACATCACTCACTATGGGACAACTTGCCCTCATTTTTAGCCTTCCTTCATCAATGTTCTGAAAAAAGAAGGAACAAAACAAATTGCAACATGATCACATGAAACTAGCACAATCAATTAAAGCAGGATGCAGAGGAATGCTCAAATACATTGCAAGAAAAGGTGGATTTTAATTACTAAAAAAATCTAAATAAGACATTCCATGTTCTCAAAGACAAAAACTGCCCTCCAAAAGCAAGTTCCAAT